>NC_068984.1:142969393-142985189 GCF_001194135.2 Octopus bimaculoides | reverse complement strand
CTCATATTATGTGCGTGTTTTTACATATATACGATTGCTTGTGTGATTATATTTTATGATTAAACGAAACCAATTTTTGGTGTAGTCTACAGAGAGAGAGAGAAAGAGAGAGAAGGAGAGATAGATAGATAGATAGATAGATAGATAGATAGATAGAGAGAGAGAGAGAGTGAGAGAGATTGTGTGATTTAAGTCTCAGCGAATCAGCAAAACTGGAAGGACAGATATCCAACCATTAATAGCACATGTTACTTTCGTTGTCTCAATGGATTATCTGAGATTCTCTCAGATGGATTAAGAACACACAAGTTCTTGTCGCAAATGACGCAAACACTCGCTCACACACCAATATATAAATATATATATGTATATACATACATGCATACATACATACACACACACACATATATATATATATATATATATATATATATATATATATATCTTGATAGATAGAATGATATAGCTAGATAAGCATGCATGTATATATGTGTATACGTATGTATATATGTAATTATATGTTTGTATGTCCGTGTGTGTATGTGTGTGTGTGTGTGTGGGTGTGTGTCTGTGTCTGTGTGTGAGTAATATTTATAAAGGTCAGTGGAGAATGAAGATTAACTCTGGTGTTCCTAGATTTTTTTCTTTTGTGCATGTGTGTATTTTAATATTTGTATTTGCTTTGTAATTATTATTATTATTATTATTATTATTATTATTATTATTATTATTATTATTATTATTATTATTATCATTATTATTATTATTATTATCATTATTATTATTATTATTATTATCATTATTATTATCGTTATTATTATTACTAAATCTTCGAGAGAAAACATTCCGATTCAACGTAGTCGATTATTGATGTTAGTTTTTAGTTTCATTTTTTTTCTGTGTTATATTCGTGTATTTACTTTTTGTTCTCTCCATTTTAGTTATCGTCTGTTTAATACCTTGTCACACACAGACTTTCAAAAGTATCTCTGTCACACTATCTCACTCACCTACGCATTCACTGCATTGCACTCGATCCAAGTTCTGTAAGACTTTCACCAAAACCTACGCTGAATGAGATACATATCTGATCATTTACATCCTTCTTTCGCAAGCTACTATGCACTCTTACATATGTCTATATGTCCATATGTATGTATTATGTATGTATGTATGTGTGTATGTATGTATGTATGTAGGCATGTATGTATGTATATATGTATGTATGTCCAATGTGGTGAGCACTTACATATCTGAGCAACTGGAAAATTTAAAACATTCTCATTTCACAAAAAAAAAAAAATGACGAAAATGTTCATCTATGAAATGCAAAAAAAGACTACATCATAAGAATTCTAAATCCGAAATTAAACAGAAAATAGACAACATTTCATATAATAAACAATGGTGAAAGAATATTTATAACCAACTATGAAAGACGAAAGACAAAGGAAGAATAATTCATGAAATCCTTAAGTTCGAAAATAAACCGGAAATAATTAAGACAATCACTGCTACAAAAAAATTAACAACTTCCTCTTTCATACATTAGCCAAGAGCACGTGTGTTTCAGAAGGTTAATAGAAGGCGCTTGCATACATTACGAAAAAACCTTCATCCCCCAAAATTTTATACTACTTTTTAAACAATCTCCGTTACACTTAAAAACTGTATTAAGAAATTTCACACAGACATTCAAATCTCTCTCTTTGTTTATATATATAAGTGTACAATTTATAAGAAAAATTCAGAGGAATTACAAGGTATCTAAATGTTGCTTAAGTGTATTAGGAAACAATGTCCACACTTGTGTGGGATAAGATTCCGGGGATAAGCGAGATGTATTTAGGAGAAAATAGGAAAAATTGAACAAGGAGACAAACGTTCAAGATGTTATTAAATCATTTATATCGTCATATCATCGACATATGTTTCGAATGATGCATTCATAATAAATCAGACAGAATGAATAATGGTCAGCAATGCATGAATCTCATCAGGGAGGATATAGACAACAGTGCTCATCAAATAGACATTTTAACATATGTAAGAAGCCCCAGAAAATGTGACATTTATACATGCATATGTACACACGCACGCGCACATATATACATGCAACATATGTATACATATGCATACATATTTGCTAATATAGTACTAATTTGCTAATATATTTACTAATAGCGAGGTCACTATTCTAGCCATCTAGTTTTGCTTGGAATTAATGCCCATCAGTAGTGAAATATATATATATATATATATATATGTGTGTGTGTGTGTGTGTGTGTGCGTGCGTGTGTGTGTGTGTGTGTGTGTGTGTGTGTGTGTGTGTGTGATAGTGGCAAAACCTAATATTCATCACTATTTACAAGTGGATGTTGTGTAGAAACAAAGACACTACAATAGTTATCACGAGATATCCTCCAATATGGATTGTGGTGCATACAAGCAGAGGTAAAAATAATGTGTATGAGCGGGCTGACGTGTGTGTGTGTGTGTAATCACACACGCATATATATCAAAGACTAGAATTCATGGTATTACCTTTAATTGTTTAATTCTGTCCATTTCCATACGACAAAGGAAATAGATGACATGAATATAAACATAAATATTAACATTAATAGAAATAACTTCGTAATATTTTAATAAATTTTGTTTTTCGATGTAAACCATTTGCATTTTCTTAAAGTAATATTTTTGTGACTTTTTAACCACTAAGATTTTACAGTTACAGTAATTTCCTCTTGACCCTTTGCAGTCCTCTACAAAACGCGTCTCTAATATGTCACAGCTACCATTTCGTCCACTCATTCTGTGGATGATGCCGAGAGTGTGAAACATTAATAGTTTTAGGAAAGCTATTGAAGAATAAGTATATATAAAAAAAAGAATCTTTAACATAAAAGATTACACTCTCAGCCAGTTACGTATTCTTCTTTACATTGAGGCCGGTCTGTCGAGAGAACCAGTCCTACTAATCACAGAAAAATGAAATTTATGCGTTTCTGATTAGTTACTTTGTGGATGTTTGTGTGTAATTCCGCCTGTGTGTATGTACCAGATGTCATATGTATGTACACGAAAGCCCACGTGAAGCATTTAGTTTGTGTCGTTTGTTGCAATCTCTCAATAGCCGTTGGTACAAATTCTATTTCCGCATCATTCCTCTGTCATTGGACAATTTTAATATCACAGCAACTAATGGAATTCTCGTTAGCTTCAAGGCTGGTTTTATTCCTTTTTTATATCTAACATTTTTGGTTTGTTTTTAATCTTTATTCATATTTGGTTTTGTTGATGTTGTTGTTGGTCTTTGTATTTTGTTGTTCATCTACGTTGTTTGTGTTGATCGGGTTAAAGGTGGATACTGTGTGTGAGTCTGTGTGTAAGTGTGTCTATGTGTTTATATTATCCCTATATATATATATATATGTATATATATATATATATATATATATATATATATATATATATGGATACACGCATACACATATATGTATGTGTGGGTGTGTGGATGTTTAAGCGTAAATTGCCGTACAGGCAAGTAGCTGTGTATTCATGCCTGTTATACACACGCACGAACAGCTTATTAAAGATCGTACTCAATAATTCATAGAGCGGATGTTGAAACCAGGGTATGGCGAAAAGCTATGTTAGACCTCTGTTATTTGACAGACATGTTTTTCATTGACTTAATTCAATAAAAGCCTGTTGTTATCGACTGCAAAATCTCTACAAGTTCTATTTCTAACTTCTCCCACAACATCGCCACCGGCAAATAAATATTTTAATAAGTTATTAATAATTTTGTCCGGGAATTCCTGTGCAATTTCATGAAAGTCCAGCCTTTAATTGTCGACCTCATTTCTACTGACTCTGACCTCTCCCTAGTTTTATATTTGTGTGTGTGTATACGTGTCTGTCAGTGTAAGTGGGTGTGTGGCCGCGTGTTTGTACGTGTGTGTGTGTGCACGTGTATGTATGTCTGTACCAGTGTGTTGTGTGCTTCTGTTTGTTTGTTTTTTGTGTGTATATATGTTTGTTTGGTTGAACCTGTTTCCTAACAGATATTTTTCAAACATAGCAACAGAAGACAAAGGAAAACATTCGCTAAATATAATTCAGTATTAGCACTGATTTTTCCTTTCTTTTTCCTTCCTTTATCTCGCTCTTACCCCACCCCCAGCCACCCAACCGTAAGCGCTATTTCTCTCTCGTCCCCCCCCTCTCCCTCTCAATATCATTCATTAAATTACACTATATCGTTAAATAGTATTTCACCTTAATCTGCTCAATAATTTGAATGGCAGACTTCTCGGGACTTGGAAAAATGTCTACCTTACGGCTAAATTATTTGGTCGCTGAATCTGATAAGTCTCCGATCTTTCTCGGCTGTGCCTCTTCCTACAAACTTTATTTGGTCGATGAGAGACGTTAGGAAAACATCTTCATACAATAATATAGTCAACTAAACTAATTACACGATGAACTTCAGAGCAGAGACGGCAACATTACACGGTAAATCATAGTAAAACGCGATATAGATTTATCAATTTGTGGCTTAATGAGAGAGAAACGACAACACCTTTGACCCTTTTACTGGGTCTCGTCTTTAGATGCGATCTATAATGTTCGGACTTGTAGCAGGACCCCTTTCAGTATATATGAGCAGTATTCCGATATGGGTCTTTCCTGGCTATCTGTAATTAATCAGGGCTGAACTGTTTCTAGCACTATGTCAACCTTGGTGATATTTCAACTGAGAGTAATTTGGCGCCATATTATGCACAGAACTGTCTCACGTACGTCGTTTAATGTCATCTTCATAACCCAGTAACAATGTAAGCATAAATTAAAATAACTAAAATAAAGAGAGAAAATGAAAGAAAAAGTACACAACAATAATATTAACAATAACTTATAACCTTGACACAAGGTCACAAATATGCAGAATAAGTCATCAGCGACCGTTAAAAGAAAGGAAAAAAATATCCATCAAGTGCGAATGTGCATCTATCTTTGTAAGAATCCCCGGAGAATTTATGAAGAAATTTGCGACGTATGAGTTATGATTGCTAAATCTAACTCTTAGAGTAAAGAAAGAAGCTGACAACTGCAGCAGAAAAGCTTTACCTTAACACCAACTACGAGAAGAAATCAATATTGCTAACGTCAGGAAACTCTAAAAGCTATGTGAGAAGAGAATTTGATGAGATAATAGAAAATGTGCTTAGAGGATACAATGTTATTAGCTCTCATTGAATGATTACAAAGCTATGAGAAAACAGCTGAGCCCTGGCGCTAGTTAATATATTGAAATACTATCAGATCTACAACTGAATTCTCTAAATGGTATAACAATACTCTAGAGTACCTGAAAAAAATGAATGAGCGTTGAGCCCTTGAGTTAGGTTTAAGATGTTACCGACTGGATGATAAGTATACGCCAGCCATATGTGGTTATCACAGAGAAAAAAAATGAGTAGAAAAACAATTATATATCCATAGTTTAATTGCTAGGTTATGTCCAAAAGAGAAAAAAATGTTGCATCTCTGAAGACGGAAATGATTCTAAGACAGGACAAAATTTATTGGTGATAGAAATCTTGAAATTCTGGTGAGGAAGTTACGAATATTGCCTGTTAACAACTTTCTTTGTGATAAAAAAATATGAATGAAACGAAAAACTTATCTAAAGAGAATTCCAGTCAGTTGTCCTTTTGGAACGGTCACAAACACTGAAAATAATGACCGTTCTTATCCTATTAATAACTATGGATGGAAAAACCACAAGGCATTTGATACTTGTTACTGGTGTCCACCAGCTGCAAACATAATCGCTAAAATTCCCTTTATAATAATAGAACTGTCGTTCTATTTCAATTGAGTTGACCAACACATACACATACACATAGGCACACACGCTCATATACGCATATATGTGATACATATATATATGCTCAATATGTACACATATATACGTATGTATATATATGTAATTAGAAATACGTGCGCGTCTAGGTGTGTGCGCGCGCTCACGCGTGGTGTGTATATGTGACTGTGTGTGTATATCCACTGGACAATATGCCAACATTACAACATTAAAATTGACAATAGGTGGTATAAACATGTGCCAAACAATGTACAAGACAACGACCGGGCCAAAATCATCTGAAATATGGCGGTTCAAACCGACAAAGAAATAAAGCTAATTGCCCCCCCAAATATCAAGGATTAGGAAACAAAAAACCCCTGCTTACTGACAGACATTACAATCCCTTCTGATCAAAATATTGTCAAAAAAAGAAGTGGTGAAATTGTCAAAGTACAAAGACCTTGAAATTAAAATAAATAGGGGCTCCAATAAGGGTGGAGCACTTGCAGAAAACAACACTGCTTGGAACTGCTCGAATACTCCGGTAGGTGCTTGAAAAATAAGAGGTGTTACATTAGTTCACTGGTAGTGAACAGCTGCCACCGTAGTACATCTCCAGCGTTAGAAGCTGTGCAAAGGTAATAATAATGATAATAATAATAATAATAATAATAATAATAATAATAATAATAATAATAATAATAATAATAACGATAATAATAGTGATCAATAAAATGCATGAAAGTGCAAAAAAGAATATAAAATGTAGAGAAATAAAAAATAAAGACCTTCATTTTCTTCTTTCCAAAATAATTTATTTTCAGGGATGAATTCCAGCATCTTCAAATGAAATGGTAAAGAAAGAATAGAACTAAGAGATAAAAGCACGCCAAGAGAGACGTCATGGTTTTATCTTGGAAATCTTCGCTCATTTCGAAACTATTTATTTCATTTACACACACACACACAAACATACACACACATGCGCGCACACACACACACACACACACACACACACACACACACACACACACACACACACACACACACACACACACACACACTCCCGTGCACAGAGTCACATTCAACACATACACGTGTACGCTTCATTCACGCACGCACTCATACATCATGCACACCCACATGCACACGCACACTGACACTCACACATGCACACAAACAAATACACACACATACACACACACATGAACGCACACACACATTGTTTTGTGTATTTAATTTTCAGTCGTTGTAATGGCGAAGTCGACAGCTATTAATTTTCTTTCGACTAATTAAAACAGGTGAAAGAAATAACACTAAGAACAATTATTATCATTATCATTATTATTATTATTATTATTATTATTATTATTATTATTATTATTATTATTATCATTGTTGTTGTTGTTGTTATTGCTGCTGCTGTTTTTACTATTATCGTCAGTAGTAGTAGTAGTAGTAGTAGTAGTAGTAGAATAATAATAATAATAATAATAATAATAATAATAATAATAATAATAATAATAATAAGAAGAAGAAGAAGAAGAAGAAGAAGAAGAAGAAGAAGAAATAGGAGTGATGATCTTTGTAATCATGCATTTCGCAAAGCTATATGGAGAGGACTTTCTTTTATTATTATCTCATGAATGGAGTGTGTTGTATCCTTTCTTTGTGCCAAACAAAATGTATCGGGTCAATTCTTGAATGCCCACCACATCGAGGGTGGGGAGGAGAAATTGAAGAGTCATTTTAGATATTTGTTTTGTGGAGCATTTGTTTGCAATTATCCATTTTGTTTCATTTATGAGTTTCTTCGGTGTGTATGGCCAAATTTGAAGGAACGGGACGATGGTCTATTATTAGCTGTGGCCACAAGGAATACAATGACAAATAAACTGAATACAGAAAAAGGGTTTTAGAAGAAAATGAAACACTACAAATTTTAATTTAACACAGATATAACCAAGGATATCTAATTTTAGAATGCATAAAAGAAAAATATTTAATGAAACGCCAACCAACAAGAGAATAACTATCACACGAACGAAGCAAGCAGCAAAATTGGCTTTGTTTTCATTGCTAACCAAAACTAAACAAAATTCCTGTACATTGGTCAAATGTAAATAAGGGAAAATGTGTGGATACGCCACAGTTACAAAAGCAAGTGCCTCCTTGCCCGAAAAATTTATCGATGAAGAGTAAATTGTTATATCTCAGTTTCTTTTATTCTAAACTAGAAGTACAGATGTTTTCATTTAATTTAAAAGCAATAAGTAGTAGAAGTTATAAACGTTGTACATGAGAAGAAGAAGAAGAAGAAGAAGAAGAAGAAGAAGAAGAAGAAGAAGAAGAAGAAGAAGAAGAAGAAGAAGAAGAAGAAGAAGAAAAAGAAGAAGAAGAAGAAGAAGAAGAAGAAGAAGAAGAAGAAGAAGAAGAAAGTTTGTATCATGTTGCTAACGGTTTCATACCCTCAAACAATCTTCAGAACGAGGCAGGAGTTAGAGAGTAGTCCGATGCAGTCTGCCGATACAGCACTAATGGGAATTTGTGTATCATTCTTCCGGTTGGCCACGTCTCTCACGACGCGTCGATAGATTCCGATGCGGTCACAGGCTACATCCGGTATCTCAATCAGGTCTGAAAATTCAATTGTAATTAGCTACGTAAACATTATTTTCATGGCGACGGCACTTAACTAATTATTTCTTTTGTAATTATTTTTGAAAGATATTCATTTTTGCTTTAGCTAGAATTCGAAACTGCTTCTCGTTTCAGATTTGTATTGCGACCAATATGTGCAGAAGCGAAAAGCAGCCATGGAATTTTAAATATAGGACGCTCATATTTTGGAATTGTAATTGTCTTTCAAGTGTCTTAATCTAAGTCTGTGTTGCAACAGAAGGAACTACAGCATGGAGGAACCATTTAATGACTCATAAGTTTGTTAAATTCACTTTCAATTTAAATATGTTTCATGAAGTGCCAAAATTTCCGTCACACATTTGTAACCTGACAACTGACAGGTTACAGTGCTTCGTTTGTTATTACCCGACTCTTTTATGATGTAGCTGCCACACTTTTTCATATTGGTCATATATAGCCTGCTAATGCTGTGTGATTCCTTTTAGTAAAAAATAATGGACAATTAAAGAAAACTGATCATAGATTCTTAAAAATGATTTACCATTGACACACACAGAAAAATACAAATTTAGAATCTGATACAAAACAATATTTTTCGTAGAAGCGACAAGGGCTGGCTGAAATTCGTCAAATTATTTGATAATAATATATTTGGTTCTTAGAAAAGAAAAATTCATTCCCACGTCAGTGTTTTCATTCCGACAACGACAATAAACTTTGTAAATGTAATATTCTTGTATCGATTAGATTGATTTTACTTTTCCCCAACACAAAACATTGACATTCTGTATTTTTCTGACTAAATCATTCTAAATCTGTGTATTGACACGACAGTTGCCAATGTCGAGACTGTGCCAAAGGATCTAAGATAATTAAGCTCTATTGATCTCTGTCAAAAGAAAATATAAAATTATTTCAGAAATTGGCACATGGTCACACAATTATAGAAAATAGGTTTTACTTGATACAATAATCCACCCTCGTAGTTGTCTTGTATTCATAATATAACACTAATTCAGTTATTAGATGTTATACCAATTTGACTTGTATTGGCAACAGGGATAAAATACTACGTGCAAAATACTACGAGTGTTTGCAACAACAGTCTACAGATTCTATTACAGCATTACGTCACCAGAAATATTATATATTTATTATTTTATGCTGACGTACGTTCCATTTGATATATTCAGTCATTGAGATTCTGATAGTGACATAATGGTAGGGTTGTGAAAACTTCAGATAGCAATGGATATGGGGGCAGTAGGAGATACGGTTCTACTATATTCAACACTAGGAAATACAAGACAAATTTTCCAGTCAGGAAGGAAATACAATATCGATTTCAAATATTAGCACAAGGCCAGCAATTTGGGGGTATGAGGGAGTAAGTCGATTACATCGACCCAGTGACCAATTGGTACTTATTTTATCGACTTCGAAAGGACGAAGGGCAAAGTCGACCCCGGCGGCATTTGAAAGTCGAAAGAAATGCCACTGAGAATTTTCAGGCGCGTTAACGATTCTGCCACTTACCCGCCTTCTATGGGAAAATACGATATCAACGAAAGATCTTGCCTAAGAAATCCTTCAAAAAGAAAACAAGCACCAAACAACAAGAAAATGATAAAAAAAAACTAGGAGGTAATACATTAGCTATATAATTACATAATGTTTTTGCTACTGTTGCTGCCGGCAATTTGTAGTTTCCGATTGAGAAGAAATATCATGAACAGCATCTTAACAGACTTTCTATGCATTCAGACATAGAGTTTTTCACAATCATATATTTTTTACTGCAATCTTACTTTTGTAAAACAACATGGTGCTATTTTCAAGAAATTGTAACTCCTATTTTCTTGTAATTCCTATTTCATTCGATAGTTTTATAATTATTTTTAAGTAGAATTTTATATTTTATGATATCAATTTATATTTCATTATATCTACTATTAGCTTAGTTATTCTTTTGCCGAACCGCCAAGTTACGGTTGTCAAGCAATGTTGGGGGAACAAAGACAGACACACAAACATACACACGAACACACACACATATATATATACGTATATATACAACGGGTTTCTTTCAGTTTCCGTCTACCAAATCCACTCACAAGGCTATGGTCGGTCCGTGGCTATAGTAGAAGACACTTAACCAAGATGCCGCGCAGTGGGACTGAACTCGGAATCATGTGGTTGGGAAACAAGCTTCTTACCACACAGCCACTCCTAATATGAAAATATCGGATATATAACCAGATAACAAGGTGTATAGAATTTATGTATAGATATTAATGTAAAGACGGTGAGCTGGCAGACATGTTAGCACGCCGGACGAAATGCTTAGTGGTATTTCGTCTGCCGCTACGTCCTGAGTTCAAATTCCGGCGTGGTCGACTTTGCCTTTCATCCTTTCCGGGTCGATTAAATAAGTACCAGTTACGCACCGGGGTCGATATAATCGACTTAATCCGTTTGTCTGTCCTTGTTTGTCCCCTCTGTGTGTAGCCCCTTGTGGACAGTAAAGAAATAAGAATTAATGTAAAACTCAAATTTCTTCTAATCATAAGCACTGCATCATTCGTATTCACACAACAGAGGCTGGTATATGATCAATCGATATATCGATTAAGTTGTTATTTCGTAGTAGTGTCCTTATTTACCCCTCTGCTGTCTGTGAAGTTGTTAAAGATGGACATCAGAGGAGATTGCAGAATCTGAGCAAACGTCTAAGACAAAGAACAAACACAAAGCATGAAAAAATGATGTGCTTGTGAGAAAATTTGTGTGAGGTGTGACAGAAAAATTCCAAACGTTTTTTTAGTGCACTACCGTTCTGTTTTTCTGAATTCTTTCTGGTTTTCTCACTTTCAATGTTTCTGTCTATATTATATGCACAATCACACACACACATACCCCCCCCCACACACACACAAATGCAAACACACACATACGCAGACATCCACACAAACAAACACGCACACATACACTCGCGCGTATAAATATGCATACATGCATATATGCTAACATACTTACATACACATATACATACATATATTCATACACACACACACACATATATATATATAAATACACATACATATATACTAGCTACAAAAAAGATACAAAAAAGATTCGCATTGCCCCTACACAAGAATGACCCGCAAATTATATATTATATATATATATATACTTTGATGTATGTTCATATAGACATATATATATAGAGAGATATGCATACAGTCAGGTGTGTGTGAGAGAAAGAGAGAGGGAGAGAGAGAAGGAGAAAGGGAGAGAGAATGAGAGGGGCAGATAGATAAATAGATAGAGACAGACTGACAGATAGATAAAAATTGATATACAAAATAATGTTTGAGAAATTTGAAAATTCACAAATCGCTAATCTGATTTTCATTTCGATGCCAGTTTTCGGGCGATTATGTAAAAGTTTAACGAAACAAAAAAAAATTATTTCGTTATTACCCACAGAGGGCTAAACACAGAGGGGACAAACAAGGACAGACAAAAGCATTAAGTCGATTAGATTGACCCCAGTGCGTAACTGTTACTTATTTAATCGACCCTAGCATGCTAAAGTTTCTGCCAGCTCGCTGCCCTTCAACTAAAATATTGTTAGAGAACTGCAGCAAGAGATATCAGATCTACAAAACGAATCTTCCTTTTATATAGAAATGCGCACTCACACAGAAACAAGAATATATGTACATGCATGTATGCGATTCTATATAACACACATATATACACATATCTAGAAAATGTACATACGTACATATATAGGCGCAGGTGTGGCTGTATGGAAAGATGTCTTCTTTCGAAGCACATGGTCCCAGATTCAGCCTCACTGCGTGGCGCCTTGTGTGATTGTTGTCTAATACATCTTCAGGCCGACCAAAGCCTTCCAAGTGAACTTTGTAGACCCGAAACTGAAAGAAGCCTGTCGTATATGTATATGTGTGTGTGTGTGTGTCTTTGTGTCCGTGTTTCTTTGTTTGTTCCCTCCTTCCCACAGCTTGAAAAGCAGTGTTGGTGAGTTCACTTTCCCGTGAATTAACATTTCGGTAGAAGAGACCTATTCAATAAATACCGGGCTTAAAACACTGTAGTGGGATAGATTCAGCATGGCTGTAGTCTAATGTCTGAAACAAGTCGTTGTACTCCGTCGGTTACGACGACGAGGGTTCCAGTTGAACCGATCAACGGAATAGCCTACTCGTGAAATTAGCGTGCAAGTGGCTGAGCACTCCACAGACACGTGTACCCTTAATGCAACTCTCAGGGAGATTCAACGTGACACAGAGTGTGACAAGGCTGGCCCCTTTGAAATACAGGTACAACAGAAACAGAAAGAAAGAGTGAGAGAAGGCTGTGGTGAAAGAGTACAGTAGGATTTGCCATCGCTCTCTGCTGGAGTCTTCTGGAGCTTTTAGGTGTTTTCACCGCTCAATAAACACTCACAACGCCCGGTCTGGGAATCGAAAGTGCGATTCTATGACCGCGAGTCTGCTGCCCTAACCACTGGGCCATTGCGCCTCCACTCAGACACGTGTACCCTTAATGTAACTCTCAGGGAGATTTAGCATGACACAGTGTGACAAGGCTGGCCCTTTAAAATACAGGTACAACAGAAACAGAAAGAAAGAGTGAGAGAAAGTTGTGGTGAACGAATACGGCAAGGGTTCGCCACCACCTCCTGTCGGAGCCTCGTGGAACTTTTAGGTGTTTTCGCTCAATAAACACTCACAGCGCCCTATCTGGGAATCGAACCTGCGATCCTATGACCACGATCCCGCTGCTCTAAGCACTGGGCTATTGCGCCTCCAATCTGAAACAATTAGAAAGTAAAAGAAAAGAGAAATATGTATTGTAGAAACGATTTAAACTTGACGTTCCCGTCCGTGTGTAAATTCTAGATTGGAAGAGAAACAATTTGAGAGCTTTTAGTTATCTTTAAAATATTGTTGTTGCAGGCTATTCTCAGTTTTCTTATGTTTTCAATTATATAACGAACATGTTGCTGCTTGAATAAACTACTTGAAGACAGAAAGTTTACAAGTAATTTCTTCGTTGTTTGTCTATATTTGTACATCCCTGATAGTGTTTGGTGTCTAGAAATTCATATAATTTCTCACTTAAGCAAAAATTACGACGTAAACTTTAACGAAAATTACTATGGAGGTAATGCGTCGCCTGACATTGTCAATCGCGTGTTAACTGTGGTCGGTCTTGATTATTTTAAGAACAATATGTACGAGGAAAAGATTATGGAAAAAATAATTTCCCTGTTTCTTTCGTGTACGAATATATTTACAAAAGTTAATTCATAGCTAGCTTTGGCTTAAACAGTATAATTTCCCAGGATGCTGTCGTTTTCTATTTGGGTCGCAGGATAACATAGTCAAGATTTAGAGAGTAAAACTTCCGTTAACAGAGCAGCTGATTGGATAATACAACTAAAGTAGATGACGGAGTTCTATGATTATTATTGGAAAAGGTTCTGGATTTGAAAGGCGTATGGAGCCAGCAATGTATTTGTAATACCGCTAGCCTTAACTAATTGAAGTGATTTCCAAAATGTTTTTATCAGAGATTCATAAGAAACTGAAGACTAAATTTAAAATCTCTTGGAAGTGTATCTAAACGTTTAAAATAGAAGTTTTCTTATACTTTAAATATGTTTGTTGGTCGAATTTTTCTCTTGGAGACAACAAAATGGGTTGAGTAATGCATCTTAACATTAAAGTCAGTCATGACTAGGACGAAGCTTATAATATCGAGAGACACAAGTTAACGTGAGCTCCGCTGAAAATAAGGGAGGATATAAGTTTACTAATATTAGGAAGTAAATGTCATAAAATGATAGTCATATGGATGAGTGGAACAACTATTTATATAAAATAATCGTAAATAAGATTCTGAACGTAACTCTGCGCATGAGTAAAATTATTTGTTTGGATAGTCAGAGAAATAAATGTACTGAGATTATAATCCTTAAACCTATTTTACAAGATAATTATATGATATCGTCTGTAATGATCTCTAGCTTATGATACTGAGTTTGACAAGAGAGCCATTATCTCTGTAGAAACCTCTGCACAAAGTTAGAAATAATTTATGGAAGCGTTCAACATAGAGATTCCAATATTTTCGCACAATTAGACGACATCATATGGTTACAAGGAAACGGCAAACAGTTCGTTTCGTTTGTAAATTATTTTATTCCGGAATGACTTTTCTAAATAGAAAATAAATTTCTTTGCGTGCAGAATAATTTTAATGTTACAATACTTGTTACATTGCGAGTGACAAATTGGAAAGTTTTGATAGACTTTTGTGAGAAATTGCGTGAATTTACAATATTTTGCCGCTTATACTGTTACGTCATTCCGTTAATTTTGGTAATATTGCTTAAGAAAGAAAGAGAAATTCTATTCCAAGATTGACGAGCCCACGAGCTATCCGCAGCAGGTAATAATATTAGGCGCTCAACGTTTTGGTCCACGTCCTTCCTGGATCTCAAGTATATGTCCATAAAGTGTTGTAGTTGCACTTTACCAGTGAATAATAGTCTGTTGAGACATGTGGCCTAGAGTTTAAAGTGTGAAAGTCACGATATCTACAACAGGGTTCGGTTGTCAAACTGGGCGGTGCGTTGTATTCTTGAGCAAAGCATTTCTTTTCACATAGTCTGTGGGTCCAGAGTGGCAGAACCTATGGCGCATCGGCAGAAATGCTTTGCATATATCTTCCGGCTCTCCATATTTTGAGTTCAAATCTTACCTACGAAAGGCAACGGAATGAATAGTCAAATATGTGCACATTGCAACTTATGAACGAAAAAGCTGTAAGGTAATGGAGATCATTACATAATTTTTTGATCACTAGTCATTTGTATAATCTCTCGTTCTTTTTTTTCTTTCTTTCTTTCTTTCTTTCTCTCACACACACACACATATATATGTATGCATACATATGCACATACACATATACATATATATATATATATGTGCGTGTGTTTGTGTGTATGTATCTATGTGTATAGTACACACGAGTAAAATAATACAGCTGATTGTTGCCAAGGCAGGATGATAAAACTTTATAAATTATAGAACAGAAACAAATGCTTTTGAACACATACAGGGGCATATGGTAATAGAAATACTTATACACATGCTTATGTACAAACACACATTGTCACAAACACTTATATACATTCATACACAAGTGTGCATACATATATACCACACATACACACAC
>NC_068984.1:142968857-142969383 GCF_001194135.2 Octopus bimaculoides | reverse complement strand
TATATATATTTGTATGTATGTATATATAAACGTACAAAAAAACACGACGATACGTATAATACATGAGCCGAATAATATTAAGTAAGATATATACAAACATAGAATGATAGAATGTGCGAAGTTATGGAACAAAAGACTTAATATTAAGAAAATATGAGCGCGGAAAGAAAAAACACTCGATGCGAAGTTGTAGAAAGGAAAGTAAAGTGAGATATAGAGATAAATTTAGCAGTATGTGGGATATTGGTGAGAGATGAATAAGATGATATGAAAAAATAAAGTTTCCACGAGGAAATGTATAAAATGGATAAAATAAAACCACAGGATGCTATGATATTTACAGACCGACACTAAAATACAGTAACAGAAATATTAATATATATATATATATATATGACGGATATAGAGATGCTTATAGATACAGATGCACATCGACACAGACAGACAGACATACTTATACATATACAGCTGTGAGTGTATGTATGTGTGTGTATATATATATATATATATATATATATATATATAT
>NC_068984.1:142965597-142966159 GCF_001194135.2 Octopus bimaculoides | reverse complement strand
TATATATAGATAGATAGATAGATAGATAGAGAGAGAGAGAGAGAGATAAGTAGATATACATACAGACATATACATGCGTATACTTACGTACATATATGTATACATATATATATAAATATATACATATATATATATACATATATATGCATATATATATATGTGTGTGTGTGAGTATACATACACATATACAGGTGCATGTAGATTGGTGATTTGTGACCCTTTTCTAAATATAAATGTTTAACAAAAGATTATGCGTATATGCCAAATAGAATTTATGTAATAATATATTTATATATATGGAGAGAGAGAGATTGTTAGAAAGATTGCTAGATAACTTGATAGATAGATAGATAGATAGAGAAAGAGAGAAATAGTGATATAGATATGTATATATGCACATACGTACGTATATGTATGTATACATACATAAATGATCACATAATTTATATATGTATTTCATAAAATACATATGGTATGCTATAACATCACACACCTACATATATATATATATATATATATATATATATATATATATATATATATATATATATATATATATATA
>NC_068984.1:142962879-142964406 GCF_001194135.2 Octopus bimaculoides | reverse complement strand
ATATATATATATATATATATATATATATATACATATATATACACATATATACACATGCACAGAGATACACACACATGCACACACATATGTACTCTATTATTAAAGCTGCAAAAACATCACAAAACTATCACAAAAACTGCTACTCAGAGTTTCACATTCCTGTTCGTCAGACAGTTTTGACTGCGTATGTGTGTGTGTGCGAGTGTATGCATGTATGCGTATGCATGTGTGTGTATGTTTGTGTGTCTGTGTTTGTTCACCCACCATCGTTTGACAACCGATGTTGGTGTGTTTACATCCCCGAAACTTAGCGGTTTGGCAAAAGAAACTGCTAGAACAAGTACTACACTTACAAAGAATAAGCCCTGGGGTTACATATGTTAGTTAATACCAGTTCCTGATAATTTAAGACAGTACAATCTAATTAAATTAGTACATAATTATCATGTTCTCTAATAATAGTTTAGTTCACCATTATATACTATGTTTATTCCAATCATTAATTTTATCAGTTTCTTAAACCTTGATGAGTCCATCATTATATACCATGTAAATCCAGTGTACCAATTCTTTATATTAACTGTATAATAAATTTGTTTTTTAATGATATCAGATATTTAAGTTTAATTTTAAAATTCTAGTCCAAAATACATAAAAATTTTAATTTCACATCTTATCTATGGTTTTTTTTTTATATTGGTGTAAATCAGTCTAAATGTACTTTACCATAGCATTTTAAATTAATGCAATTTCATTGTTTTTGTATACAGCCTTAATTGATTATTTACATTAATGTACACTATTTCATTTTATTTCATTATTAATTTATAATTAGCCTTTATTTATTCACATATTAATTAAGCAAATATTAGTATCTAAAGTATTTCAAACTTAGCACATGTTAAAACAATACTGATATATTATTCTTATTAATGAAAACTATGAATAACCATTTACTGTATCTGCAAACAATATAGCAACTTTATTTTAATATACGATAAGAATTCCCCTGTTTCATTATAAACTGGTCTGCTAGTAGAGAATCCCCCCTATTGTAGTTTGTCACCAAACCCTAAGAAATTTTATAACTATATCATCCAAGTTTACTGTCTATACTGTTTACCCCTTACCCTAAAAAGAAAATGCCATTGTTCTCTTAAGCTTTGATTCTCTAGGTCTGATAAGATTGTCCATAAAGCAGAACCCAAAAGAAACAAATAGAATCAGTGATAGTTAAAATCTGCTTAGAATGTTTCTTTACTAGCCTGTATGGTCTGGCTAAGTCAAAATGTTTTTTTGTATTCCTCCTTTCTACTTGGTGAGTTTTTTTTTTTGTTTTCCTCCTTTCTACTTGGTGAGTTAATTATAAAAATATGTCCTTCTGTCCAAATTTAATTTCATTAAATTTCTAAATTTCTATGTATTTTTGCAGCTGAAGATTGCTCTACATTTTGTATTTGAGGTAATGTTTACATTGTTCAATTAAATGGAGTCGCTTGAAACGTTCGTACTGCATTACCTCTGGAT
>NC_068984.1:142962047-142962665 GCF_001194135.2 Octopus bimaculoides | reverse complement strand
ATATATATATATATATATATATATATATATATACATACACGTATATTCATACATATACATAAATACATATATAGATAATAATTAATACAAATTATGTATTACGCCTTTGTATAAAGCAGAATTTAGAAAACACAAATTTCGCATAAATTAATAGATTTGCACAATAGTTTCAATGCTATAGAGCATCATTATTTATATAATTAGTTAATTAATATACATAATTAATAATTCAGCTAATTTTGAAAAAAAGATGTGTCTACCACATCTTCAGGAGTAGAAGAATATTTAATCACGAAACCATAATTTGGAAGCAGTGATTACCGGTTCACCACCACAAAACATAAGGAACACATTCTTCTTAAATTAATTTATTACTTCTGCTTTAATTCTTTAATGATGTAGATAATGATACTTTATGCCCTTGAAAGAAGTGTGGAGAATAATTAAATTATGAAGTATATATATGAAAGTAATGCTTTTCTGCTTTTCAAACGATTGTTTGAGCTAATCTTAATTATTGGATTGCAATGACTTATCGGCGTTTAAATACGTTGTTAGCAATACAGTTCGATATAAACGTAAATTTACCTTTTGACGCCTATACATCTAATTATATAG
>NC_068984.1:142958993-142962037 GCF_001194135.2 Octopus bimaculoides | reverse complement strand
ATATACTTACGTGATGTTCAGTTATTAGAGTGGTCGACATTAGGTTTCATATTTCCATTCGTGATAATGATACTCAGATGAATCCATTAAACATGGAGGCCAGGTGAATTAGATTTCTGTTAGAAAAGACACTCGTGAATTTTTCAGTGTTGATAATATAATTTACAGTCATTGGATTATCTTAAGCATAAACCCGAGATAATATTTTAAGAAGCCTATCTAATATATAAAAAAAATCTCAACGTCGTCTGAGGTTGATGTTGTGAGTTTTCAAATACAGTGACCCCCGCGCCATATTGCGGTTCACCTGTCGTGGTTTATTATTTAAGCTTACGCTAATTCTTCCGTGGTGTTATATTCCATTTGTAATAAAATAAATATATACAATTTTTAAAATTAATAAAAAATATATACAGTACAGTACTGTTCCTATTTCGCGGATTTTCATCTATCGCGGGGGTTTTTGGAACGTAACACCCACGATATTCGAGGGAGTATTGCATCTGAAGTGTATCATTATAAAAAAATGTCCAATTTTCGCAGCTGATTCAAGATAACTGTTTCATGGAAATCATTAGGATATAGTCTGAATTCCAAAAATGTAGACAAACATTCAAAGATATTCACTACGTGTGAGTGTAAAGACATGGCCTCGATTTTTATCATATAAATATACTCCGAGAGTTATTTGAGAGACAGGAAAAAGAGCTTGTTTACGTTTCGTTTAAAAATTGGACACCAAAATAAAAATCATTTCCCAAATTACTGTGATCAACTATATTTGCAATCGGAATATTGAAAAAAAAAAAAACTTCCGTGAAAGATGTATGTTCTAGTTATTTTAGTTATCTAACGTAACATGATATGTTTTTATGAATACTATTGGTCTAACTCAAGGTTTTTGATTAAATAATGTGAACCTGTATCTTCTTCATTTTAGTTCTTCTATTTAAGGCACTTAACAATGTTCTTTCAAACCCAACATGAACTCCAAATATACATACTTACATATCTACGTGCATACCTACGTGCATACATATCTACGTACATACCTACGTGCATACATACATACATACATGCATACATACATACGAACATACACACATGTATATCTATCTATCTCTCTCTCTATATATATAATATATACATACATATATATATATATATATATATATATATATATATATATATATATATATATATATATATATATATATATATAGAGAGAGAGAGAGAGAGAGAGAGAGGAGAGAAAGAGGAGAGAGAGGAGGAGAGAGAGTGTTTGTGGAGAGAGAGAGAGTGTGTGAGAAAGAGAGAGATAGACATAAAAGAATTGTTGAGTTCAAGTGATGATTATCTGAAAAAAAGATATCAAATACATGCGCGTACACACACTTATGCATGTGTGCATGTTCACAGTTGTTAGCTTATCTGTGTTTACGATGAATATAAATATGTGTGTCTGTGTGTCTTTATGTGTGTGGGAGGAATTTGAGTTTTGTGACAGGAGTTTCTTTTTTACTTTCTTTGTAAATTTTCCTTTCTTTTTCTATAGTTAAAAACTTTAGTTTTTGATTCAAACATCTTTTTTCATTTCCTTCTATCTTTTTTCTTTTTGTTTTTTCCTTTCTATTCTTTTTCTTTTTTCTTTTCTTTTTTGAATAGATCATCAAAGCAGCGACGAAAGAAACCAAATCAGGCATTTCCACTTTTTTGATCAATCAGGCGTCGACAATTATTGCCAAGACACTGCAAGATTATGTGTTTTTTCAGATTATATATGAGTGCGTTCTTGGGGGAAGAGTCTTTCTCTGTGCCTGATTATTTGTTTGTGAAGTGAGGCAAAGAGATCTGTGTAACAGGGAACATTACCACCGTAACTAATTGATACTTCAATGTCCACATCACACCAACATCTATTACTTTTGCTTGTCATTCCCTCTGAGTTGAGGACGAATTTACCCAGTGAAGCGGACCATTAAATTTAGTCTGCACAAAAGGAAGAATGCAGCTACTTTTACAAACTGGATGATGTCCAGGGGCTCAAAATAGCCCCGCATTGACAGTGATGCTCTTAAGTTCGTTGTCATGAATAAGAGAAAGTATGAAAATATTTTACACTGTTTTTGTTTCACTATTCTTGGTTCATTCTCTTATGTATTTCTCTTAAGTTACATTGGTACTTTAATCATGCGCTAAATATATTACTGATGTTATCCGAACTTAAAGTTCATTGGGTCGAAAGAACAAGAGGGGATTGTATTATTTCTGATGAGAGCATTTCTCACTACCTAGTGTTTACATTGTTATTTCACTCATTGTGAGGCTTTATTAATATTTCAATTCTTATCTATTCTTATGGTCTATGTTGTTTTGTATATAAAACCGATATTATTTAGGGAACAAATTGGTAGAATCGTAAGAGTTTCATCTAGAATGTTTCTCAGTATTTGTCCCGATTCCTTATTCTCGCTCGGAAATCAAATCCCTCCGAGGTCAACTTCAATATATAGGGGTTCGATGAAAAATCATCAACGGAGGGAATCGGTTTGTAGCAATACTAATCTCGGACTGGATGCATTGTCGTGTTTGTTTCAGCTCTTTACGTTCTGAAAATCAAATCCTACGATAGTCTATTTGACTTCACCTCTCACCAGGTTTTACAATCTGTATTTAGCGGAGTTCACTCTCTTTTAATATTTTACTCTTTTACTTGTTTCAGTCATTTGACTGCGGCCATCCTGGGGCACCGACTTTAATCGAGCAAATCGACCCCAGGACTTATTTTTTGTAAGCCTAGTACTTATTCTATTGAGCTCTTTGGCCGAACCGCTAAGTTACGGGGACGTAAACACACCAGCATCGGTTGTCAAGCGATGTTGGGGGACAAGCACAGACACACAAACATATACACACACATACATATATACGACAGGGTTCTTTCAGTTTCCGTCTACTAAATCCACAGATGAATTCATGAGCTTCAAAATAAAGGATATTCAAAATAAAAATGATTTAACATAGTTTAAAATTCACGGAGCAAA
>NC_068984.1:142951069-142958434 GCF_001194135.2 Octopus bimaculoides | reverse complement strand
ATATATATATATATATATATATACACATATATATATAAATGTATATGTTTGTGCGTCTACGTTTGTCCCCCAACCTTCGCTTGCCAACCAATGCTAGTGTGTTTACGCCCTTGTAAATTAGCGGTTCGACAAAAAAGACCAATAGAATAAGTACTAGGCTTACAAAGAATAAGTCCTGGGGTCGAATTGTTCGACTAAAAGCACTGTTCCAGCCTGACCGCAGCCAAATGACTGACAAGTAAAAGAGTATACATGCAGCAGGGTGTTATTTCAGGGGTATTTGGCTTTCATTTCCTGCATCTCTATAACCACAAAGAGGCTTCCTCTTCTCTTTTTATATTCCTAATTCTTTTCTACTCTAGGTACAAGGCCCCGAAATATGGAGGGAGGGGCCAGTCGTTTAGATCGACTCCAGTATCGACACCGAAAGGATGAAAGGCAAAGTCGACCTCGGTGGAATTTGAATTCAGAACGTAGCGTCGAGCGAAATAATGCTCAGCATTTCGTCCAGCGCGCTAAAGATTCTTAATTCTATTATATGCACAAGTCCTGAAATTTTGGGAGAGGGGGCAAGTCGATTAGATCGACCCCAGTACGTAAAGACATGTGATTAAATCAGCCCCAGTACGTAAAGACAGACGAAATACCGCTAAGCATTTCGCCCGGCATGTTAACGTTCCTGCCAGCTCGCCGACTTGAAAAATATTCTTTTCTACTCTAGGTACAAGGCCCGAAATTTTTGGGGAGGGGGCTAGTCGATTAGAGTGACCCCAATACGCAACCGGTACTTAATTTATCGACGAAAGGCAAAGTCGACCTCGGTGGAATTTGAACTCCGAACGTAAACACACACGAAATATCTCGCCCAGCGAGCTAACGTTTCTGCCAGCTCGCCGCCATTTTGTATTCTTTATTCACTTCTACCTTTTTGACATTTACAGATATTTGGAGCATTCATTTTCACATTTCATAAACCATTTATTTTATCAATCTTCAATTCATACACTCAATTCCCCTACAGATTTTTTTCTGGGCTTTCATCAAACTTTTCCTTAAGTCCCTTTGATTACATCTTACGGTTTGTATACTTCAATTTCACTTCAATAAAATCTATCTGATTCTTACTTCTCACCCACATACCTATTTCCGTGTACCACCCCAAACACTTAAATTTTTATTCTTCAACTTTTTCTCTCATCCTCTTCCTCCACGACCATCAATATTCCTCATTTCTGTCTCTCAATATTTCTCCCTATCTCTTTCTCCTTTTTCTCTCTCCTTCTATCTTTCTCTCTTCCTCCCCCCTCTCTCTTCCTCCCTCTCTCTCTCCAGTTCTCTCGGTTTATCATTTCCCGTTTTCTCGCTGGTATCTTCTTGTCCTCTACTTCTTCTCTCTTTATGTCTCTCTCTCTCTCTCTCCCTAATTCTCTCCTAGCCCCTTCTACCTCTCTGTGTCACTATCTCTCTCTCTCTTTCTCTATGTATAGTTTGTGAGTCTGGCAGCCTATTTTTCTCTCCCTCCTCTTTCTTTCTCTCTCTCTCAGTATATATGTGTGTGCGTGTGTGTGTGTGTGTGTGTGTGTGTATGTGTGTGTGTATGTATGTATGTATGTTTATGTGTGTGAACGTGTGTGTCTATTTACCTGTCTACCTCTTTATTCATCTATCAATCCATCTCTCTATCACACAGTGACGTAATTAGGTTTCTATAATGTTACAAAAACCCCCATCATTTAATGTGTACATTTCATACCGGATTACAACAGAAATGAGAAATCAACAGAGCAACCATTCAAAATGCATTTATTCCATCTACATTCTTTTGTGTTTTTACTCACTACAACTTGTAATTGTTATTGTAAATGTTGTTGTATCACTCTAGTGTGTAACTGGAGTTTTGTGAAATGTTTTTCTTGTGTAGTGCTGTTTACGCAACGGTCTTGTTTTTTTTTTTTCCTAATATGGTGATGCACTTTTTCCCTTTTATTTTTCTAGATCTTCTTCCTTCATTTCTTGATGCTTGTTTCGTTTGTGTTTTCCATGTATCTAATGTTTTTTTTAGATGTTGTTGTTTTTGTTGTTGTTGTTTATATTTTCAAAACAAATATTGTTTCGTTTCTTCAGAATTCTCTTGCTAATAATACTGATCTTGTTGTTGTTATTGTTACTCGCCCGCCTCTCAGAAATATATCTTCTAAAGTTGTTTATGATTGACGTCTAACAACAACAACAACAACAACAACAACAACAACAACAACAACAATAGCTGCTGTTACTCTACTACTACTACTACTACTACTACTACTACTACTACTACTACTACTACTACAGCAACAACTACAACAACTACAACAACAACAACAGCAATTACTACTATTACTACTACTACTAATGCTGCTGCTGCCGCGAGTGCTACCTTTTCATTTGTCACAGATGCTGCAATTGATGATGATGTTGATGTTGATGGGGATTATGATGATGACGATGACGATGACGATGATGATGATGATGTTGAGGATGATGATGACGTGGGGGATGATGATGATGATGATGATGATGATGGTGATGATGATGACGACGACGATGATATGGGAAGCAACTCAGAAAGACTGACTTCAGCTGCCAGAGAAGATGAGAAAGAAATTGTTGAGACAGCAATGCAATACAAGAAAGGAAGAAAACAGGAGCGAGAAAGAAACATCTGTGGACAAGACTTATGCGGTCAGCATCTCAGAACAACGCAGGACATCGCAGCAGAAGAGTTTAGGTTATGGCTGAACGATGAAGATATTGATTGCAAATGTAAAACATTCATGCACGCCATGAACAACAACAACAACAACAACAAGAATAGGGAAAGCAAAATCCCTTACGAAGTTAAAAACCCGAAAAAAGAAAAGTAATTATGTGACTGGCAGAAGAAGGCATTGCATGGTAGATTCCAAAGATAGTTGCAGAAAAGAGTGGCAGTGATACATGGTTATGGTTGCAGAAAGGATAGCTGAAAAGAGAGACAGAAAGTCTGTTACTAGCTGCACAAGATCAAGCATTAAGGACTAATTGGATAAAAGCCAAGAAGATTCCCAGTATAGGTTATGCAAATCAAAAGTGGAAAGCGTTACTCATATAGTAAGCGAATGTAGCATGCCGGCACGGAAAGAATACAAGAAAATACATGACAACCTAGGGAGACTTATCCACTGGGAGTTATGT
Source organism: Octopus bimaculoides (assembly GCF_001194135.2). Lineage (NCBI taxonomy): Eukaryota > Metazoa > Mollusca > Cephalopoda > Octopoda > Octopodidae > Octopus > Octopus bimaculoides. Next base: position 142,955,221 of record NC_068984.1, on the reverse strand, counting down.
AGAAAGCTAGGATTTGACCATACTGATAAATTATATGAACATGAACTTGCTAAAGTACTAGAAAGTAAGAAATACAAGATGTGGGACTTTTGCATTCAGATTGACTGAGTAAGGGAAGCTAGAAGGCCTGATTTAGTAGTAGTGTAAAAGAATAGAAATTGTCAGATAATTAACTTTACGGTCCCAAATGATGAGAAAGTCAACATGATAGATATGAAAAGAAATAGCAAAGAACCAGGACCTAGACATTGACTTACAGAGAGTATGGGATGTGTAGGTAAAATGTATCCCAGTAGTTATAGGTGCATTGGGAACTGTCCTTGAAGATCTGAACAGATGGACAGAGGAAATAGGCATAACACTCAGTTTAGAATAGCTGCAGAAAACAGTGTTTTTAGGGACAGCTAGGATAGAAAGGAGGGTTCTTGGCACCTAAGGTTACTTGTTGTAGCCCGATGTTAGGATATATTTCTTTTCCAGTCTAATCTGTTGTGTTTATACGAAGATGATAATAATAATAATAATAATAATGATAATATATATATATATATATATATATATATATATATATATATATATATATATATATATATTCTACCTGAAACTCACTACAAACAATAGTTTTGACATTCATTCATTGTTATATATATTTATATGTACGCGCGCGCGTGTGTGTACAGAGAGAGCAATGTCGGAACACGACTTACACAAAAAGTTGACCAAATTAACGAGAAATATTTGTAAGGATATATACGAACTCAGCATATTACATTGCGTTAATTCCCATATAGAATTAATAAATAGCCGCTAACAGCAAAGAAATGATGAGACTAGTAGATAAACAATAATAACAAAAACTCCCAAATTTTCTTCTCCAGAGATCTATAAAATATATTGATTTCTATGTCGGCAGCGCGGCTTCTACTTTTGAAAGATCAGGATTGTAGAAGCTTCATATAAAGTCGAATCACATTGAACAGTAAAATATAATAGCGAAATTATCTGGCGAAATCAGAGACGGTTAAATAAAAGAGGATCTTATATTGCGCTCAGTGTCAATGAGTCTCTCGCCAATAAATTAATTAGAAACACGGACAGCTGTCGTAGGGGGGAAAACAAAAAAAAAAAAACAACAGAAAAAGACACACAAACAAAAACTAGGGAATTAATGAACTTGCAGTCAGCCAAATTAGATTAAAGAACAAAAACATCTAGGTATATGTATATATATATATATATATATACAATATATGTATAATACATAGTGGCATATATTTACATATATGTATATATACATATATATATATTGGTATATGTATAATATATATGTATATATATGTATATATATATATATGTGTGTATATATATGTATATATAAGTATGTATATATATATATGCATATAAATGTATATATATATATGCATATAAATGTATGTATATATATATATATATATATGTATATATATATATATATATATTTATATACACACAGTAAACCATGCAGACATTAACATACGCCTTAACAATAACATTTCTGTACTTTATATATATATATATATAGATACACACATATATATATATATACGTGTGTATGCTTACACACACATACACACACACAAATACACACACACACACACACACACACACATACACACAAACACACACACACAAATACACACACACACACACACTCGCACACATATGTATATGCATACATAAATGCATACATATACACCTGAACGCTAAACCATTCATTTAATGGTTTTAGCCGTAATTATTCGGCCTGGAAGCAACTTCGCGATAATAGTACAGCTATCTTGATGCTGTTGCATCGTTACATCTATCTAAATGAAACAGTCTCCGTCAGTCTCGACGATGAGCATGCAGGTGTCTGACAAAATAATTACGTCTAGTGAGATGTGCAAGGTGTGTCTCTTTGAATTTCTTGATAACCCACGATGAAAGGAACATGAAGTGGACAGAAGAAAAAGCAGGGAGAAAGAGAGAGAGAGAGAGAGAGAGAGAGAGAGAGAGAGAGAGAGAGAGAGAGAGAGAGAGAGAGAGAGAGAGAGAGAGAGAGAGAGAGAGGTGGAGGAAGGAGTGTGAGAGAGAAATATGAAGAAATAAATCGAAGGATCGAGGCTCTACCACATATAATATTTAGGCATGGAGCAATGGAAGAAATGTTCAGGTCTAGATTACGGATCTTAGCAATCTGTTCTGGGATGGCACGGAATATTTCTGTGCTTTGGGAGCCGCTTCTTCTCTCACATTTGCTACATGCAACCAACAATTTATTCATTAAGTGGAACCGAACGCGACTGTTTTCTTCATTAAAGACAGATATTTTCCAGTATTTACGTTCCCCTATGTAATTGCTATTTTTACGAAGAAGAGGAAAATAAACCCTGCAACTGGTATTAAAACATGCCAGGGCTGAATAGAAAAGTTTCTTATCTCTTCAGATTGGACATTACGAGACTTTTCAAAAATGGTCTTAGTTAACCTAAAGGATTCAATCTCATTGCTTTGCAAACTTTCAGTCCACAAGTTTAATTCCATAACAATGGATTTCACTTTATCTTTAATTTAGAAATATCTTTACGAGTTTCCATTGGAGGCCTAAATTTAGGTTTTAATTAACCTAAATACGTAAAAAAGTCAGACATGCATACCACCATAGCTAGACCCGAAAAGTTATTCAGCCACTCACTGCCACGGAAAGATTTTTTATAAAACAAAGAAAATATTAAATGGAAACTTTGTTTCCATTATTTTGTCCAACCCTTGTGTGTATTTGTGTGTGTACATGCGAGTGTGCGTGTAAGTGACAGAGAGAGAGAGAGGGGGGGGAGAGCGGTAGAGAGAAAGAGAGGGAGAGAGTTAGAGAGAGAGAAAGTGAGAGCACAAATGTACATTTGTATATGGGTGTTTTACTCTAGTGTTCAAGATTTATACATATACATTAGGACCATACGTATTTTAGATCAATAAGTATTCTGACTGTTGCTATAGAAACGAAGCGAAAGCATGGAGAGTGAAGCCACTTGTCACAGATTGAACTTGACCTCTGCAGTATGTGCACACGAAGTGCTTGGAAGAAAGGTGCATAGCGTGTGATCGTCGCATTGACCATGGCAGAGAAAGTTGAGCAGAGATTCTGCATCAAATTCCGTCAAAAGCTTGGCGATTCCTGCTCGACACAATCAAGGAGATCTTGGGCAACCGAAACCTACGAGTCTGAAAGCGGTTTTGGCTCAAACTTGGCAGACACGCGTCTCATACACAAATCTTCAGTGGTAATGGACTGAACTGAACCGCAACTAATCTTCACCTCCTCTGATAACTCACGGATGGTGATTCGACGATTTCCCCTCACTGCTGCACGCACACCTGCGATGATTTTCTTAATTCTTCTGTTTCAAATTTTAGCAGGAGGCCAGTAATTTCAAGGGAGGTGAGTAGGTCAGCCACATCGACCCCCAAAACATTAGTCAATACATTAGTCAAAGCATTAGTCAAAACATTAGTCTCCCAAAACATTAGTCAATATCGACAGATTTTTGGCCATCTTGGAAACGTCTGAACCACTCGTACACTTGTGTGCGGTTCATATACTCCTCTCCATACACTTTCTGCAACATTGCGTTGGCCTCTGAGCAGGTATCGCCATGACAGCTTTCTCTGTCATAGTCAATGCGACAATCAGACGCTACACACGTTCCTTCCCGTAATCAGCAGAAGTGAGCTACAACGTTAAAACTTAGTGCGCCTGCACAACTGGGTCTGTGGCCAATCTGTGCTAAGCAGCTTCGCTCTGCGTTCTTTAGCTTCGTTACTATGGCAATAGTCTGGATACTTATTGATCATATCTAGTATAAACGTTAACTTTTAAATCAGTCATTATTTACTGTTTGTTAGAGTCCAATATTGATTCTTTAAAATTAGGTGACAAGATTTCAAATCCGAATTCAGTCCAAGCTTTGAACTGATTGTCTCAATTAAAAATAATAATTACTATTATTATAATTAACACACACCCTCGGCAGAGCAGTGAAACAATAATTAGTTTGTTGGAGGCCCGTAATACCCAACCGACGCTATTGTTTCTCAATTGCGACAATAAAAGCAACACACACACACATACACACA
>NC_068984.1:142947929-142950910 GCF_001194135.2 Octopus bimaculoides | reverse complement strand
ATATATATATATATATATATATATATATACTCGAAATATTCGTAAAAACAACATATATATTCGAGAACTCGTTTAGAAGATTCCATGTCTACCAGGAAGGTAGTGAAAATATTTTGGGGTGTAATTCATTCAATATTCCACTTCAGTTGAGATCGCTTGCAGTGAGTTTTATTTTTTAAGTCTTTATTTTCAAATGTATTGAAGCGGTTTTAATTGTTGATTTTTATGTATTCAGCAGGCCTTGATTCTCTGACTGGTCTCTCCCATTAAGTCGCAGCATTTTATTTTATTTTCCAACTCCATGAATGACATGTTTATGTCATTTTTGTTAGAGATTCGTCAATTTAATCGCTTGGAAGACTCTATCCATCGTCTCGTGACTGTTTTGTCTGTCACTGAATATGATATTTCGGTGGTGTGTAGCCTGAGGGACATGTTTAACGATACAGCTTTCATTGTTAAAACACAAATAGCCTCCTTTTATATAATTGACTTGTATTGTCTTGTTTATTTCACAAGTCTCTTTTCTAATTAATTTCCATTGAGTTTTCTACGAATTTCGATTGGACGAAATTTAAGTGCTTTTTTGTGAGATACGCTTCTGAAGACTCTTAAGACGTAACATTGTTTGTTCGAAGTTGTTTTTGTTGTGAATACTGATCGAACAAACATGCGATCCAAAGTATGCCAACCATAACCAGATAGTACTTTTCTCATAGTATAAGCTCGAAACCTCCATCATTTTCTTTCTGCTGACGCAACATCTCTCTGCGCGCAAAATATGAACTTATCCAAATTCACAAATTGATTTTTTTTTAAACATCGGGAAGCGAGAACCGAGAACCGCATTCAACCAATTTCTCCTTGTTTTCCAAGGAAGGTGTTAGAGTGTGATATGATCGAAATTTTGGTGATATTTCTAGTTGGTCAAATTAGACGTCCACGAAAATGAGGGACCCTCGTTAGCCTATATTTAATCATTTCAATAACCTGCAGTGGGTACTTGCGAATTGAGCTGGGATTCCATATTATCAAAGAACTTACGATTTCGAGTAATATTACTTCTGTTAGGGTAAACTTCTCTTCGGTTGAAGCAAATACATTCGCTGGCTGTAATGAGAAAAAGTTAATTAGCAAAATCGTTTCTTTGTCCAGCAAAATGCCTAGCGGCATTTCCTCCGTCGTTACGTTCTGCGTTCGAAATTCCGCCAAGGTCGACTTTACCGGTCGTCCTTTCGGGATCGATAAAAAAAGTACCAGCTAAACACTAAGATCGAGGAAATGGATTTAACCTGCCCTTGATATTGCCCACCTTGTATCAAAATTTGAAACCAATATTTTGGTTAGCTGTGATTCGAAACACTGTAGTGTCATTTCACACCGATATGTTGAAATTACGATCCAGATAAACTTTAAATATTTAAAAGTTATTCGGACACTTTCTCACTTGACCTGCCTGCAATGTTTCATAGTGACCAACGGATGTTATGCTGTCTGTCACTGAGTAATCAATTCTTGTATCATTCATGTGTAACAAATTTGTGTTACGTGTAACAGCTCAGTAATTGTAACATTTTTACAAATGTTCAGGTCAACTCGACCAGAAATTTCATTCGAACTCAAACTGCATACATGCTACATTAGTTATCACATAGTTACTTAGTGCTCTCAGTGCCACGAGTCACATAAGGCCTTAATGTGATTTCTCCAACTTGTTCTGTTTCCTGCCACTGTTCTGATCTTGTCCCAGTTTCGACACCGTTCTTGTGTCCATTCCTTGTCAATGGTCCTTCGCAACAGATAAAAAGTCTAGAGAAGCCGTGATCGTGGACGGGACGGCAACTGGAAGTAGAATGACGCCAATGTACAAAGCCTGAGGGGAAGCCCAGCGGCCGATTATGTCATTGGCAACGCCAAAAACCACAAATTGTGTAGGGTGCCGGAGCATAAGTACAATGCTTAATGGAGGCAAAGCAGCTCATGTTGCCCGTTTGATGGAAAGGTATCGCATAAGATATAAAAAAATCGAATTAATTATTAAAAAGAAAAGCATAAGAAAAATCAATTATCAGGGCACCATTTAATTAACTAAAGCTGTAGATAATCTAATTAATCAAAAACTCCACACATTTTACACGCCGTTAAGAAAAAGACACTTTCATTTTTTCAGACATACATACATACATACATACATACATACATACATACATACATACATACAAACAAAAATATTCTGTTGTTGATGCTGAAATTCGAATGAAGGAACCTTGGGTCTAGGTTAGAAACCGGCAATTTCTCTCTTGGCAAAATGTCTTGAAATAAACCTGAACAATGACGTACATACATACATACATACATACATACATACATACATACATACATGCATGCATACATACATACATGCATACATACATACATGCATAGAATGCTGGTGCCTACCTCGGTCAAGTTAGTCCTTTGTTAAGCAACGGAAGGTCATCTCCAATGCTCAGGTATGGTCAAGCTCTGATATTTAAAGGGAGACTAAGTGTAATTGGCCGTGCAGTAAGTCGCTCGTCGCGTCACCATTGATTTTGTCCACGGGAAAGTTAATGGTCGATATAACTCGGCACCAATGTTGACTCAGACAAACTCTGAATGTAACGAGCCGGAACAAATATAGCCAGGCATTTTGTTTTGTGCGACACTCTCTCGAGTCTGTTATTCCAGCAAATCGCATTCCACCTCGACATTTATTTATATAGGTGTGTATGTGTGTGTGTGTGTGTCTGTGCGTGTATGTGTATGTGTTCACGTGTGTGTGAATATGCATATTTATGCATAAAAGCACACACACACACACAAACACACATAAATCTACACATACAGGTGGGTGTATGCGTATACTATGTATAGACATAAATATATATAAACATATACATACATGTATATACAAATCTATGTATATATATATATATATATATATATATATATATATATAT
>NC_068984.1:142945642-142946647 GCF_001194135.2 Octopus bimaculoides | reverse complement strand
TATATATATATATATGTATATTTATATATAAGCGTTCTCGCACATACACACATACACACATATATATATATATATATATACACACACGGGAGAGTCTCTCTTTGTGAGTGTGGGCATATGTGTATGCACGTAGCGTTGTGGATTTCTGTTACTTTAATGTATGTGTACCTGTAATTCTGCGAGTCCTTCTCCTTGATGTGGTTTTGTTCCCTTCTCTTTTACGTGCCGTGTGTTATATATGTCCCTCTGTGTGAAAATTGTGGAAAGCATACATAACTGTGTAAGTGACGTTACGTATGCGTGTGTGTATGTGTATGTGTGTGTGTGTGTATGTGTATGTGTTTTTGCGGATGTGTTTGTATATATGTATGGTAGTATGTGTATGCAGTTTCCTTTGTTTAACTAAAAGTGCATGATTCAATTATATAAATCTCTTCAAATATACTAAATAATGGAAGCATCTAGAAAGTAAAAAGTAATGAGGAAGAGAAAGAAAAAGAAAATTAATTGCTTAATTACAGAAGTAATTAAATAGATCATCTATATATTTGTTTACCTAGCTATATTTTTCATTCTAATATTACATTATTATTATTATTATTATTATTATTATTATTATTATTATTATTATTATTATCGTCGTTGTTGTTGTTATTGTTATTAAGGCTGTGAGCTGGCAGAATCGTTAGCACACCGGCAAGAATTGCTTAGCAACATTTTCTCCGTCTTCACGTTTTAAGTTCAAATACTGCCGAGGTCGATTTTGCTTTTCATCCTTTCAGGGTCGTTAAAATAAGTACCAGTTGAACATTGGGTCGATGTAATCGATTTATCGCCTCCTCCCCAAATTACAGGCCTTGTGGCAAAATTTGAAACCAATATGATATTATTATTATTATTATTATCATCATCATTGAGTGAGATAGCAGTGCATGCCATCAAAGTGACACTGGGGTAAAATATACGAAGCCCATTATACCCATCATGACTACCCGTCTGATAAGG
>NC_068984.1:142944767-142945632 GCF_001194135.2 Octopus bimaculoides | reverse complement strand
ATCATGACTACCCGTCTGATAAGGGTACACCAGGCACATGCATCACAACCATATGTGCGTGAAATGGTGATCTCATATCAAGATAAACAGCGCATAACCTTGCAAGTGGGGCCTAGTTAGAATTTTCATCAGGTTGAGTAGTCCATCTCGCTCAAAAAGGTCCCTGAATAAGGGTTATTTAAGGATGTTGAACGAATCAACTATGTTTCCAGAGGTGAATTATTCAAACCCCAAACAATTCATCTCAACGCATTGCTATGATGCTCCCCGACAACTTCTGCTCGTGATCAGAGATGCACATATCGTCAGCCACCAAAGGACATGCTCAACTGGTTAAGGTCAAACAACTGACAAGCAAATCTTTGGTATTGAGCAGAATATTTGCTGTAGCCCATCTTTTGTACCAAGACAAAACAATGAACATGCAAATTCACAGACACACTTTTATCTTTTACACGTTACAGTCATTAGATTGCGGCCATGACGGGGCATCGCTTTAAAGAATTTTACTCGATCGGATTGACCCCCCCCCCCAGTGCTTATATTTTTAAAGCCTGGTACTTTTTATATCTGTCTCTTTGATGAGGATGGAAACAAACCAACACCAGTTGTCAAGTGGTGGTGGGACACAAACAGACACAAAGACACACGCTCATACATACTAATATGTAAACACACATGTGTATATATATTTATATATATATGAACATGCGACGGGCTTCTTTCAGTTTCCCTCTATAAACTCCACTTACAAGTAACTGGTCGCCCTGAGGCTATAGCAGAAGACATTATCCACGCTGTGGGACTGAACCCGAATCCATTTTCTTTCGAAAGCCAAATTCTTAACACCCATCGTACACACATC
>NC_068984.1:142940850-142944731 GCF_001194135.2 Octopus bimaculoides | reverse complement strand
ACACACACACACACACACACACACACACACACACACACACACACACACACACACACACAAACACAAACACAGATGTAAATGAATAACTAAGTCTTCGCAAATTATTACTTTGAGTTTCTGGTTGACGATCTTCCGACCATGATCAACCGAGATCTGCAACCACCAATACACATTAACGATTCGTGAAGATTAAGCTTGCAATATATTACAAATCTCTGAATTTGTTGCGTCGTGTCCACTTTTCTTTTATCTTTCATATTCATACAAGTGTGTAAATAAAAGACAATAATTGTAAATACAGCTTGTTGTCTCCTGAGTATTACACAACGTTTACGTATATTTTCTGATTAATTGTAATCTAAACACCTATGAGTTACTTTTCTTGTGATGATTCGAGTATATCATATGTATCGTCCATTTTGTCTTTCTTAATTAATCGGAAAGAGAAGTGTCTCTGGTGTTTGTAGTTCCACCAAAATTGATGTAATTAATGTGGCTGATCTTCCGTTTCTGTCTCTGTTGGACGACTAATAACTGGAACAAGAAAAAGGAGAAAATTGCTGACATTAATATCTGTGAAGAAGGATTATTACGTTAAAAAAAAAAGCATTAAAGAATTTAGAGTCAGAACTTATGGTGGGTGGAGGGGATGCAGTAAAGATTATGAGAATATGAGAAATAAGTGAATATGCAGCTTGAAAGTTCGGACAATTACAGGGCGTTTTATTAGCGGGAAAAGACGCGAAGAGCAGAAATAAGAAAGGGGCCAAAAAGATAGTCAGCTGAAACATATTTCCCCCACGTCTCAACATCAGCAACGCTAATAATAATTACAATAAAAAATACAGTTAAACAATAATAAAATTTTCTTTTGTTAGCCACAGGGGCATAACAGAGTGGGACAGCACAAAGACAAAAGCTACAACAAGTTAGATTAGTGTTTTTATATTTATTTTCGTTATATTGTTTTACATTCAATATGTATAGATATAATATAATGTTTTAAGACTATATTCGTCTGAAGTATTTTTGCGGGTGTGGAGGGCAGATAACACTTGTAATTTAGTCGAGGTCGACTCATCATTCCTCTTTCCGGATATGACAAAATGAAACGCACTTGTAAAGTACTCCAGTCAAATATATCGATATATCGACCATAACAATATCCTTGACTCTCCTCCGAAACTCAAGGCCCGTGTCTGTGTTAGAGATCAATATTATCTAAAGCTGAAAATTGTGGATTAACGGGAAGCAGAATATGCGTGGTGGTCGGGGGATTGAACTCACAGACATAATGGCATGAGTTCTATTCTTTGAATGTAATGGATGGTGTGTTGTGTCCTTGAGCAAGACACTTTATTTCATGTTGCTTCAGCCGATATTGCTGAAATGAATTCCAGCCGAATGCTTGTGCAGCCCGCCCTTCAGCTGTCACATTCTTAATAACCAAACGGATCAAATGTTGGAGGGCCAAGAAGATATCAACATCTGTTTAAAACTACACGGACTTCTAAAACAATCAAAACATTATCTAATATATATTCATAAATCTTATATTGAGAATTTAAACCTCAGTTGAGCACAATCTTCCTTCCTTTTCTACAGTAACTGACAAAATCTATTTACTGATACACCACATCAATTATCTCTTCATGAGTGCTTTTAACGCCTCTATTTCTTCAACTGTAAAGATTGGACAGTCTTTTTATTTAAGCTATAATCCAAACAAAAACAGATATTATAATATAACGTGTAGATCTTTCTGTTCACACTTTCTGGTTTCAAATCCCGACCTTGTGATTTCTTCTATTTATGGTCAATATCACTTAATGCAAAAATATATAAGGGCTAAATAAATTCAATATTTTCAGGTTTTTTTTTAATAAATATTTAGCCTTGTGACAAGAGGAGAAATCTTTACGCAAAATACAAATTTTGAACAATGATGGTTATTACAATGATTTCAATATTATTAAAAACCATTATTATAAAGATTACAAGCTTTGGGCCCACATCCAAAATAACCGAGCAGAGGTATACGTTATACTATCAGCGCCACTATTTGTGACATATTGTATTGATTTTCAGACGACTGAGACGCAAAATCAATCTTGTGATTTTATAATGAGAACTTTAAAATGATATTTATAACTACGACAAATTGTTCTGCTTGTTTTTTCATCCAAATCACTTATGAAATGATTGGTTTTGGTCAAATGCCATTTCTTGGCTCATCGGCGGCCACTTTTCAGATTATATACAACATGATATTGTTGACCATATTGATCTAGAGTGACACAAATCATCCTCCGCTGAGTGAAAAATGTCTAAAAGGCTTACATCACCTGGAGCGAACTCTACGAAATACTGTCACAGAATATTGTGAGATATCTCTGATGATCCCTCCGGATTTTCAGTCATTTTGTCAAGTGTTGTCTCATTGACCTTCGCACTGCTTAAAAAATAATTTGTAACTCAAGTGCGTAACCCTAGATTCGAGCACCTTCATAGTTATTTTCACAAACCAACAAATATAATCACTCTCGTTCCTGGATTTCAAATCGTTGAGCTGTTAGCTCATGATTACATTCACATTCCATTTGTCAAGAGCGGAATACAAACTAACAAGCAACCCAACGATGTGTGTGGCGTTGGAATTTTAATTATATTTTGCAATTAATAAAGCTTTCGTAATTAATCTTTTTGATTTTTGTGCAATCCTCTATTCTGTGATAGATTTATCAAATTATGTTGCGTTTCCTGTTTCCAGTTCAAATTTGTTACATTAACAACTTGTAAATACATAAACCCAGGTAAAGAGAGAGTATTATACCCGTATTACACCCGTATAATTATATATATATATATATATAAGGTATTCTTTACTCCATCCATCCCTCTCTCTCCTTCTCTCTCTATCTCTGTATGCATATACATATATGTGTGTTTGCGTATGTGAATGCGTGTGTGTGTGTTAGTGAAGCACGTGGTCCAGTAGTTAGGGGTAAGGTGCTCACGGTCGTGTGATGGTGGTTTCGAAACCACCTTCATTACATTAACAATAACAATCTTTTCTACAATAAGTACAGGGTCTGACATTTGGAGTGGGGGAGGTAAGTCTATGACATCGACATCAGTAATTAACTGGTACTTATTTTGATCGACATCGAAAGGATCAAAGGCAAAGTCGACGTCGGTGGAATTTGAGCTCAGAACGTGATGACGGACGAAATGCTGCTTAGCATTTGGTCCGGCATGCTAACGATTTTGCCTGTCCACCGCCTTAACAATAATAAAAATATTCCTTTCTACTAAGAGAACAAGGATTGAAATTTTTAGGGAGGGGACCAGTCGATTAGATCGACCCCAGGACTCAAGTGATACTTAATTTATCGATCCAGAAAGGATAAAAGGCAAAGTCGACCTCGTGGGAATTTGAACTCAGAACGGCCGAAACACCGCTAAGCATATCGCCTGTCGTGCTAACGATTCAGCCAAGTCAACGCCTTCAATGTTTTATCAATAATAATAACCACAACATTAACATCACCAACAACATAATAATAAAATTATCAGCAACAACTACGATAACTACATGCACGGCAAGGAAAAGAAAGACAACAACAACAACAACATCAACAACTGCTACATTAACCACAACAACAACAATGACGATAGCTACATTAACTATTGCGAATCATCAACGTTGTCTGAGTATTTATATGCGAGGGTGTGTTTATAGAGTGTCAACAATCCATTCGAATGCGTTAGTCTAAGAAGAAAACCGGCAAATATCTTAAGTGCTTAATTGTTTTCAAGATGTCAAAAACGGTAAACCTAGCCTTGGAAATTCTTGAAAATTTTACATTTATCATTATAGA
>NC_068984.1:142939001-142940304 GCF_001194135.2 Octopus bimaculoides | reverse complement strand
TATATATATATATATGTATGTATATATGATTCTGAATGTCTATTTTTTGTGTCTAATGTTTATTATTTTTTTCATTTTTAGTTTCCTCAGCACAATATAATTGATTTAAATGTAAATAGTTGGATATATAAATTGAGAGAGAAAAACAAAAAAGTCAATAAAATTAAAAGAAAACTGTAACTAAAATAATAAAAAAAATAACAGAAACAACAATCCTGAGAAGGAAATCAACGATAGGACGATGGTGACAAGGAGAAGCGTGAGATGGTGCGGGAGAAGGAAGAGGAAGAAGATGGTGATAAAGATGACGATGATGTAATGAATGGATGAATGAAAAATATAAGAGAATGATGGAGAAGTTAAGAAAAATTTACAAAAAATATACAAATATAAATAGAATAATGAGAATCAGCAGAATAGATACAAGTCTTTACATAAGTATATATATGCATGCATATGTGAGTGCAAAAATACACACACACACACACTCACATACATACATGCATACATACATACATACATACATACAGCCGCACACATACACATACGTAGATGTATGTCTGTGTGTATGTGTATGTTTGTATGTCTCTATATACAGGAAGAACACACACACACACACACACAGATACATTGCACGTATTGGCATGAACGCGATGATGATGATGATGATGATGACGACGACGATGATGGAAAAGTAGTAGTAGTAGTAGTAGTAGTAGTGGTGGTGGTGGTGGTGGTGGTGGTAGTAGAAGAAGAAGAAGAAGAAAAAAAAAGAAGGCAGAAGAAGAAGAAGAAGAAGAAGAAGAAGAAGAAGAAGAAGAAGAAGAAGAAGAAAAAGAAGAAGAAGAAGAAGAAGGAGAAGAAGAAGAAGAAGAAGAAGAAGAAGAAGAAGAAGAAGAAGAAGAAGAAGAAGAAGAAAAAGAAGAAGGATGCATGAATGAATAAATGAATGAATGAATGAGTGCAGTATTGAATGGGGAAGAAAGATGAAGAACGTCGCCAGTCAAGGGAATGTAATAAAGTGTAAGAACTATGATAGACATAAAAAGAAAAAAAAGACTTAAAGAAGGAATTAAAGAAGAAAACAAAGAATGAATGACTGAAAGGTGAGAAGAAAAGAAGAAGTCAAGAATGAGGTGTATCTTCTATAATTTAATTTGTGTTCGTACAATGGTTTAATGGATACACGATTGTGAAGCTTCGACAAAAGAAAATTGAAAATCGAATAAAAAGGAACCGTCAAATAAACACAAACAAGACGCCATATATACATACATACATATATGCATACACAATACTAAGG
>NC_068984.1:142936153-142938762 GCF_001194135.2 Octopus bimaculoides | reverse complement strand
ATATATATATATATATATATATATATATATATACATATATATATATACATATATATATATACACACATACATACATATATATATGTACATGCATGTGTGCATGTGTGCATGCGCGCCTGCGTTTGTCTTTGTGTGTGTGCGCGCGTCTTAGATATCGCGCTTGTGCGCGTGTATAAATTAAGTGCTGCATTGCTTAAAACATCGAAATAAGAATTTCAATAAAGAACATGAATCGTGAAAAACTAACAAGAAACAAGAAATTAAAACGATAATTAAAAAGGTGTGTATGAATGTTATTGTGTTATAATTTACTTAACCCTTCGCCTCAATTTGTTCTAGCTCACTAATCCTAGATGCATAGGACGTCGCCGTTCGTATGTTATTTTGTGTTGTGTAAGTTCGTCCTGCATTGCTACGCTTTGATTTGATTTGATTTGATTCTCCGATTGTTTATTATTTTTTGTCTCATTTTTTTTCTTCAATTTATTAATTACATATGCAATACATTCCTTTTCGTGTAATTATGAATGACTCACTGTCTACCACTTTTCGACCGAAAGTCTAAATCGATCATAAACCCGAAACTATAATCTAAATGTAAACATAGAGATGCCATTGAACATTTATCTGTAATGCTGCTGTTGTTATTGCTGTCTTACTGTTGTTGTTGTTGTTGTTGTCGTTGTTGCTGTTGTTGATGGTGGTGGTGGTCGGCCCTAATGCAGCAGAGTTGAGATAACGGTTATGTCAATTGACAATCTCTTCTTTACTCCGATGGTACTTTTAAAGCTTCATTATGCAGCGTTACTTTCTTTGTATATAAATGATGAAGTCTGCTATGAGAGAGATTTGGCTGCTACTTCTCGCTAGAATATATTAGGTTGGCAACTAAGTTCCGGCAGTTTTTTTTTAATTAAAATTTTTTTTAATGGTTTAATAAAGCATAACAACTAAATAATCAATAATGCATTTAGCCTTGTTGTTTACAACTTCTTACCAACGGTCAATAAGATTTTCAATACCTCGTTGGTAGAAATCAACCGATTTCCACCCGAAAACTTGATCCAACCAAGCTCTCAATTCTGCATCAGTATTGAAGGACTGATTGAACCAACTACGACTGTCCGGTGGGGCACAATACAATTTCTGACTTACAAGTACCATTCCCAAGATTTGGTCAACCCAAGACTAATAATTTCCTCACTTCAAGTTACAATGAGACTGTCTCAAGTTAGTTTCTAATCTACTTTCATACTTATTCAATAGCTTAACTGAAGATTTGATTGGTCAAATACCGACAATGAGTAACAAAATTCTCATGTATTTATTTTCAATTTCATCTGTTTATTTAGAGTGATCTAAACACACAATTCATTCTATGAAATTAGTTTTACTTAATAATCGGGACTGGTATCAAACCAAAAGTTTATATTAAAAAGTAGACTATCGTACAATCCCTGTTGAATATAAGCATAAAAACTTGCCAATGGAGGAGACATTTACATTTTCTTTACTTACAATGTTATTTAACAACATAAATATTTAAGTCTAATATGTTATTATCTCATACATATTTGTATATTAGTAACTGGAGTCCAAACGTTCCTCAGTCAGAGCATAATTTTATAAAAAATATACCAACTCTAGTTTCTGCTTTCTCTTCTGTCTAATGCTTTCTCTTCCGCTTGTAAGTACAAATGCTTAAAAGCAAATGTATGTATGCATGTATGTATGTATCTATATGTTGTGCATTTGAATGAGGAAAGACTCCCAAAACAACTGCTTTACAGTTAATTGCACACTAGGAAATGCCCCTAGCACAGACCAAGACGAAGATATAAAGTTTGCATTAAAAATCAACCTTAAAGATTTTCAGCCTGAAGATCAGAACTGGGAAGTGCTTGATTTAAAGAGGGCTAAATGGAGAAGATGCATGAAGGAAGGCTGCAGAATGTTTAAAGAGAGACGTCTTGATTGTGAAAAATTTAAACGCCTGCTTCGAAAAGCCCGTATTAGGAACATCAATAAGAACACAGTGAGCCGGATTTGTGACGTGTGTGCTCGTTTAATGCTCTCTAAATCTGGGTACATCACTCATTTAAAATCAGATAAAAAGCCAACTGTTTGCAGCTCTATTTCTTCAGTGCTAGGTGAGACAACGTGTGTGGTGTGCAAAAAGATCTGTAAATCAATGCCTGGTCTTAAAAGGTATATGAGGCTACGTAAGGATGACATTCCACAAGCTGATCCAGTCAATCCAATATGGGGCACATCTTTTGTCTGCCACGTTTGCTGCAGACCGTGCAAATCTAATGCTTGACTTAGAAAACCACCAAAGGAGTCATGGACGGACGTTTGGAGCTGATGATGGTTGATGGGGATACATGGGGGGACGGCAATCATCTGCAAAGTGAAAGTAATGGCCACACACACACACACACACACACACACACACACACACACATACACATACACACACATACACACACATACACACACAGATATATATACATATATATAGATACATATATATATATATGTATACATACACACACACACACACACACACACACACACACAGATATATGTACATATATATAGATACATAT
>NC_068984.1:142934340-142936043 GCF_001194135.2 Octopus bimaculoides | reverse complement strand
ATATATATATATATATATATATATATATATATATATATATATATATATATATATATATATATACATATATACACACCAATAGACATGTCGCGACTTACGCACGTGCATCTGTGGTATATGTGCTCAGAAACACACAGTTTTACGAATAACTAAAAAAATATTTCAAATAACAAAATAAACCCATAATGTTCCTATTTATACGTAGCAGCGGTTGCCCTTCCATACATACAATCATTTAAACTTACATATTAGTATCCCAAGCACCTACGCACACATACGCACGCAGGCACGCGCGCTTCCATACATTTACACAGAGATTTAAACACATACACGAACATAGTGTACCACAACCATGCGTGTACACACTTAGATCTTGTCCCACATGACTTACTTTCATGTTTCATAATCTGACCCATTGAATCTGCTTCATCTCTAACAGCCCCTATCTCTCCGCCATTGTCCGTTACCCCTTGCCACTAGCACCACCACCGCCATCACTACCATTACCGCCCCCACCTTAACACTCCCTCTAATCAAACCAATTCAATCCCAAAACCACCCCCGACCCTCACTCTTTTCCTTGTTGCTCATACTTCAAAATTCGATAATCAAGTATTAATGAAGTAACGGAAGCCAGTTAAATCCAATAATCGATATGACCTATGACCCAGCTTCAGATATTGACCTTCTGGAACAAACGAGAGATCAATGGAAGTTTCGACACAGGTCTGGTCCTTCAACTCACAAGACGAATGTTTGTCAAGGTGAAGGTCACTTTTGTGGAATTCTGATAAATTTTCTTGTCTGTCTGTTTATTCCACTTCTTGCTTCTCTCAATATGATTGCAATTTCTGATATGGTGATTCTGGTTTTAGAAGTTCTTCAGAAGACTCCACCCGACGCTGCCACCGCCTGCTGCACGCACACCAACTCCCCATAACTACCGCCGAATACACACACATATTTCACCGATATTGCCATCACATACACACACCATCTCACTATGACTACCGCTACATAAACACACCGCTTCACCGACACTACCACCGCATATGCACACCATCTTACCGCTACCATCTCCGCATACACACACCACCACGTTCCTACAGCATGAAAGATGGACGAAACCACATTACCTCCCGCCCACGCTACACACCGTTCGGCTACCGCACACGCAAGCACATTATTAAAGCACAACAAAGCCACACAACAACCATTGCCACGCTACTAGGTCATAACAGTAGGATACCAAACCTTCATGCTACTTATGCTGCCTCTATACTATAATCACACCGATTATACTATGGCTTCATCACACTAAGGTGGCGAAATGGTAGAATCATGAACCCGCCGGGCGAAATGCTTAACGCTATTTCGCCTGTCTTTGCCTTCTGAGTTCAAATTCCGCCGAGGTCGACTTTGTTTTTTATCCTTTCGAGGTCGACTTTGTCTTTTATCCTTTCGAGGTCGATAAATTAAGTACCAATTACGTACTGGGGTCGATCTAATCGACTGGCTCCCTCCCCAGAAATTTCGTGCCTTGTGCCTAGAGTAAGAAAAGAATATTCAGGCGGCGAGCTGGTAGAATCCTTAGCACGTGGGCGAAATGTTTAACGCTAGTTCGTCTCTCTTTACGTTTAGAGTTCAAATTCCGCCGAGGTCGACTTTGTTTTTTATCCTTTCGAGGTCGATAAATTAAGTAC
>NC_068984.1:142932921-142934095 GCF_001194135.2 Octopus bimaculoides | reverse complement strand
GTTGTATACTTAATTTACTTCACTCCTCCCACCAAATTTGGGGCCTTGTGCCTCCAGAAAAAAGGATTATGAAAGCACAACAAAGCAATCCAGCAACCATTGCTACGCTGCTAGGTCATAACATCAGGATACAAAACACCATACTACTCATGCTACCATTGCAGTATGATCAACGCGGCGGTCTGGCAGAGTCGTTAGCACACCGGTCAAAATGCTGAGCGACATTTCGTCTGTCTTTATGTTCTGAGTTCAAAGAATGAATGGCAAAGACAACCTTAGCGGAATTTGAACTCAGAACATAAAGACAGACGAAATGTCGTTAAGCATTTTTCACGGTGTACTAACGACTCTGCCAAACCGCTGCGTTAAATCCTTATGCAATATCTTTGTTGTCGTTTTCTTTGTTTAGACCAGGCAAACACTGACCATAAGTTTTATGAAAGACTTTTCCACATGACTATCGCAAGTGTTTTGAATATCTGGTATACAATACACAGGCTGTCTAATGTAACCGTCTCTATCGAAAACTGATTGGTATAACTTAAGGGAGGCATGGCTATCACACAAAGACAAATAGGAAAACATCAAAGAGAGGATTCCATATCATCTCAGTTGTTGATATTGGTTTTCTTAAAACCTTCATTGATGTTTAAGTCAAGGTCGATCTTAATACGGAAGACTTATAATAATAAAAAAAACAAAAACAAAAACGTTACAGCAGAGCCAATATCCTCGGTTTTGTATATCTGGGACTATATTACATATCCAACGTACCTTTCCCTTTTTTAACATGCTAGCTTTTTTTTTCATGTTGGCTACTACTACTACTACTACTACTACTACTACTACTACTACTACTACTACTACTACTATTAACGAGTCGAGCGACTGACAATAACTTCGCCAACAAAATTTTATTTATTTATTTATCCACCTATCTATTTATTTATTTATTTATTTATCATTATTATTATTATTGTTGTTGTTGTTGTTATTATTCTCAGAGACACTCGGATAGTTCTCAATTACCAGTTATTCTTTACTCGAAAGCAGACAATAGCAAATCACCAAACTCTTCAAGTAATGCCTTTTATGGAACTCTTCTTCTTTATTTACATATTCCCTCCAGAGGAGTCATAGCAGTCCTAGTATTATCGATATTATTACTGTTATT
>NC_068984.1:142931530-142932849 GCF_001194135.2 Octopus bimaculoides | reverse complement strand
TGGTGCTCTTATAGTTACTGTATTGAAAGTATTTTGCGTAGAATGTGTGCAGTACCCAATAGTGCAATTTTCTGTATGTTATATATATTTGTAAGTCCTGGTATTTTTGTTATGTATTTGTCTGAATATTTTTTTATTATACCTAAGGCACCTACTATGATAGGAATTGTTTCTGTTTTTAGATTCCACATTCGAGTTACCTCTCTTTCCAGGTCTTTGTATTATTATTATTATTATTATTATTATTATTATTATTATTATTATTATTATTATTATTATTATTATTATTATGTGAAGGCGTATGGCTCAGTGGTTAGAGCATCGAGCTTACTACGATCGTGAGGTTGTGAGTTCGTTTCCTGGACAAGGCTGTGTGTTGTGTTCTTGAGCAAGACACTTTATTTCGCGTTGCTTCAGTTCACTCAGCTGTAGAAATGAGTTGCGACGTCACTGGTACCAAGCTGTATCGGCCCCTTTGCCTTTCCCTTGGATAACATCAGTGGCATGGAGAAGGGAGGCTGGCATGGACGGGCGACTGCTGGCCTTCCACAAACAACCTTGCCCGGACTTGTTCCACGGAGGATAACATTGTAGGTGCAATCCCATGGTCATTCATGACCGAAGGGGTTTTCTTCCTGTTATTATTATTGTTGTTGATGATGTTGTTATTATTGTTGTCGTTGATGTTGTTGTTATTATTATTATCATTATTATAATTTTGTAGATTGTTGACTGATGTTGCTCTTGAGACTGTTGTTCTTGTTGCATTCGTTGTGGAGAACGTACTCAGAAAGATGGCGGCGATGGTGCTGCTGCTGGAAATTGTTGAAGTAATAGTGGCAGTAGGAGCAGCAACAGCAGCAACAACAGTTGCAGCAGAAAATTCTGTTATTATGTTTGTTGTGGTGGTTTTCTTTGATATAAGTTATTATTGTTGCAAATAAATTTCTCCCTTCCTTCTGATGTTATTGTTGATTTTAATAATTCAAAATAATAAGAAAAAAATATAGCAAAATGTAATAAAAGGACATAACAAAAAGAAAAAAAAAAGGAATGAAAATTATAAATGAAATACATTGAGCTAAATCCGGAAACAACTGGAAAGTCTAGAACAAATAAACGGAAAGAAAACATTAACAAAAACAACATCAGACGGACAGAAATAATGTAAAAGAAAACGAGAGAAAATGGCGAAAGAAATATTGTGTTTCTGAGAAATTAATATCAATAACTTATATTTGACTCTCACTCTACATCCCTTCCTTTCCTGTGTGATATATATATATGTATATGTATATGTATATATATATATATATATA
>NC_068984.1:142930377-142931003 GCF_001194135.2 Octopus bimaculoides | reverse complement strand
TATATATATATATATATATATATATATATATATATATATATATATATATATATATATGTATGAATATATAGATATATATGTATGTGTTATATTTATGAATATATTATACATACACACACACACGCACACAGAAACACATGTATATACAGAGGGAGTGAGAGGGACGGGGGAGAGAATGTTTGTGCGGATGTGTGTGCGTGTGAGAACGAATGCGTATGCGTCTATATATATATTTGTATGAATATATTTATTATTATTATTATTATTATTATTATTATTATTATTATTATTTGACACACTTTAACTTTCTCTAGATATTTGGATACATTTTAATTCATTGTATATATGTGTTTGTGTGTGTGTGTGTGTGTGCGTTAGTGCCTATGTGTCAGTGTGCGTCAGTGTTTGTGCCTGTGTATGCCTGTGCGTACGGATATGTGTGCGTTTAGATACACGCGCACACGCACACTGACACATACACAGTGAAATAGATAGCGATTAACAGAAAGAAATCCAGCCAGGAAGATAGATATATCCATGCATCTCGATTACTCTGTCTCATTATGTATTTGTTTATATATATGTACACACACACACACACACACACACACACACACACACACACA
>NC_068984.1:142926149-142929013 GCF_001194135.2 Octopus bimaculoides | reverse complement strand
ATATATATATATATATATATATATATATATATATATATAAACATATATATATACATATATAAGTATGTATGTCTGTATGAATATATTTATGCATGTGTGTGTTTTTTTTGTGGGCATACATATGTAGTTAGATAGGTAGGTATATAGAAAAATAGACAGACCAATCGATAAGTAAAACCGGTTCTCCGTTGGTTACGACCACGTGTGTTCCCGTTGATCTGACCAATGGAACAGCCTGCTCATGAAATCTACGTTCAAATAACTGACCCCTCCACAGCCACATGTGCCCTGAATGTAGTTCTCAGGGAGATTAAATGTGACACAAAATATGGCAATACTAGTCCTCTGAAATACAGGTGCATTTTTGCCAGCTGAGAGGACTAGACAAACGTAGAAGGAAGTGTTTTGCTTCAGGACACAATGCCCCACCGGGTATTGAACTCAGAACCCTACGACCGAGAACCGAATGCCTTAGCAACTAAGCTGCGTGCCGTGGGCGAAATCCACACGCCAAAAATACTAGATATACGACGGTGAGTCAAAACGTAATGCCATTTTGTTTAGGACAGGTATAATTACCAACACAAGAACATGTATCATACATCAAAATGAAGTTGGTCCTCTGTGGATCACATCCCTACTTCTCAACAGAAGTCACCGTTTCTCTCAATAGCAATGTTCCACCTTCGAATGAGAGCATGTATCCCAGCCCCTTAATATTCTGTTGACTGTTCTTTGAGCCACTTCTTCACTACAGTTTTCACTTCCTCGTCACTGGAATAATTTAGCACCTTCAGACTATTATCTCTTTGGCTCCCATAAAAGAGGATTTGACAGGCAAACATTATTCCAGACGACGAGGAAGTGAAAACTGTAGTGAAGAAGCGGCTCAAAGAACAGTCAACAGAATTTTCCAGGGCAGGGATACATGCTCTCATTCGAAGGTGGAGAAGAGAGAAGAGAGGCTGGTATGCATAGGCGACTGCTGGTCTTCCATAAACAACCTTCGCCAGAATTGAGTCTCACAAGGTAACTTTCTAGGTGCAATCTCACGGTCATTCATGACCGAAGGGGGTAACAACAACAACAACCCTTCAAGAGTGTTAACAAGTAATTAGGATGCACCACGTTGTACTCCTACTACGAAAGAGATAACCCAATACTTTCGTAGAGTAAAGATTATTATTGCAATTCGACTTTTCGATAACTTAATATAGCCACCTGTTTCATCCCACGAAGGATAGCGTCAGACTGTATATTAGACAGGCAGTCGTACATGGAAACAAGTTTTAATCAAGAAGACACGTAGGTAGGTAGTGGCCGAGATAGGTAGATACATAGATAGATAAATAAGTATAAACATAAATAGCAAATAAATAGGCAGACAGATATCTAACTAAAAAGATAGATGTAAATAGGCACAGAGATTGATCAATCGATAGATACATAGACATATTGGTATTCAGACAGATAGATAGATAGATATGGAAGTTGTCTGATATCTGACCAGCATTCTCCCACACTCATGTCTCAATCCAAATTATCTTTGAAGATCAAAGTAGAAGCGTGTCAGATAAACATTGAATGTCTTTTGAACATTATATATATTGGGTGTGTCTTCTCTAAAATATTATAAATTAAAATAAATGTTCTCACGCATATAGATGTGTAAGTGTGTACGCATTTTGTGTGTGTGTTTGTGTGTGTGTGTGTGTGTGTGTGTGTGTGTGTGTGTGTGTGTGTGTGTGTGTGTGTGTGTGTGTGTGTGTGTGTGTGTGTGTGTGTGTGTGTGTGTGTGTGTGTGTACGTCTGTATCACTTTTGGCGTAGGCGAGCCTGGAAGTATACATACATGTGTATGGAGAACAAACGTATAACCTTCAAATACACAACCACGAAATATACACTTATACAGACTTACTAAATATTATATGCTCTCCCTTCCTTCCGCCGTCACCGCCGCCTCCGCCACCACCAGCACCAGCGCTAGCAGCAGCAACACCACCACCACATTAATCTATAAATGACATCAGTATATTGGTTTCAAATTGTGGTTCAAAGCCAACAAGTTCTGGAAAATTAAAGGTGTCTATTTACTTCTTGCATGTCTGTGTATATCATGCTACAGAGATGGCCAGCTGGCTGAACCGTTAGTGTCTCGGACGAAAATGTTCAGTGGCATTTCATCTGTGTTTACGTTCTGAGTTCAAATTCCACCCAAGTAGATTTACATCTTTTGGTGTCTATAAAATAACAGAGATTAACAGTTGCCCTTCAGCCAAGCCAACCACTTCGAAATGACAAACTTGTTGAGGATGAATCGCATATTCTTCGTCGGAGGATGGTGGTGCCACGACAACTTAAGAGAACAAAGTCGCTGGCGACGGAGCGAAAACATACAGGACATGCGTCGAATGCAATGCACAGACCATTAAAATAGGGAACATAAAGATGACGACCGATGACAACAACCACATCTACACAAACTGCGATGATGATGACGATGATGATGATGATGGTGACAATGATGACAATGACGATGAATGACTACAATGAAAGCTGATGATGATGATGATGATGATGATGATGATGAACTAGCTTCCGAATATTCTCTCAATTAGTTATGACTACTGCTGCAGTAGAAAAAAAAAACAACATTTTTTTCGTTAAAGATTCCACAACGGATTGAAACATTTATTGTCATTGTGTCATTTCTGTTACAGAGTTCTTGTACCCATTCAACCACACCCACGTACTGGGTTTCTTCTTCTTCTTCTTCTTCTTCTTCTTCTTCTTCTTCTTATTATTATTATTATTATTATTATTATTATTATTATTATTATTATTATTATTCATCTTCTTCCT
>NC_068984.1:142921637-142926139 GCF_001194135.2 Octopus bimaculoides | reverse complement strand
TTCTTCTTCTTCTTCTTCTTCTTCTTATTATTTTTCTTCTTCTTCTTCTTCTTCTTCTTCTTCTTCTTCTTCTTCTTCTTCTTCTTCTTCTTCTTCTTCTTCTTCTTCAATCTGCATAGATGTCGACCCAAATTGCAGCCTCCCAGAAGAGAGATGATTGTCATAACATACTTTTCTACTAAGTGCCAGTTCCCAGTCAGTCAATCTAGAAGTTTTTTCTTAATCTCCAAAAGAATTCCAAGACTGACATACATTGACAAGATAATCCCACAAGATCTACTGTTCAACTGATCTACTTCCACGTTACATTTAAATAATGAGTGCTCCTACATCTTGATCATCTGCGCATGCTCAGACCCATATTTATCAAATCAATATGATTATATATATATATATGATGAGTCCCAATTTTACAATATTGTCAGTCATTTCCAACACATACATACAAGCATATATATATATACTTCTTTTTCTATCCTAGAAATTACTGGTACTTATGTATGTAAAACACAATCTTTACATATGTATATATATTCTTATAATTGTTTAAAATAAATAAATAGACATGATATGTCTAACAGTTGAAGCATACTACCTCTGAATCCTCTGCATTTCTTCTGGCCGTATATATATATATATATATATATAATATTAATCCAAGTAATAGAGTATTATAGATCCATTACACCCGATCTTACCAGTCGGTTTCGCACAGGATATTAGGTAATGAGATTATCGGCTGTAATTTTAAATATAGTTCTGTACTCTTTGATTAAGGCACCTACTCAAGTGATAAATATACCAGTGCATATTTTTCTTGGGTTATAGACTCTTAGACGATTATATTTTTGCGAGTGTGGCTGCGGGTGTGTGCAGCTGCTTTTGCCCGTGCTTCTTTCAGTTTCCACCAACCAAATCCACTCACAATACTTTGGTCCGCCTGAGGCTATAGTAGAAGACACTAAGTAGGCTACTTACCACACAGCCACTCCTTCACCATATGGATGTACATTACCGTTAAATTACACAAAGCTTCACCAAAACCTCCTCGTCTAAATGTATATGTATGTATGTATGTATATATGTATGTATGTATTATATGTATGTATGTATGTATGTATGTATGTATAACGGTGAGTGCAAGTAACCTTGATTTGATAACTTTAATGAATATCTTAATGACTTATAAAATAGCTGTGACAAAGCCCGGTGATGCTATTTCTATAGAGTGAAAATTAAGTCCGTGGGCAGACAACTTCTGGTCTCCAGCTTTACAAAGGAATTGATCATACACCACAGATTTCCTTTCAAGTGGTACGGTAAGAGACACAAGAGACAAGTAATTGTTCACGACAATTTCTCGACATTATTATCGTAGAATATTCGCTATTTTCCGAAAAGATGAGTCAAGTCTGTGGTTAAGAATGGGGTAAATAAAGGGATTCTTACTTTTTTTCATTTCCTCGAATTCATTTTTGATATTGTTTTTTTCTCATTTGTATCCATTCGTATTTCCATGTTGTTCTTTGTCAATGGAATGCGAAAATGGCATAATGGTGTGGGTGTAAATCAAGGAGAAACTAAAGAGGAACAGGCAGTGCTTTGGAACTTACTTACCTGAAGGCGAGCATGCATACACCTAATGTTGGACAATATCAATGCAATAATGCGTATAATGTATGTAACATTTAGCAATTACCACCTGATACAGATGCACCGAAACAATTGTTGTCATTTATAATAAACCCTGTTTTTCATTTCATTTACTCATATTAAAATTCTTACATACATACATACATATATGTGTGTGTGTGTGTGTGTGTGTGTGTGTGTGTGTGTGTGTGTGTGTGTGTGTGTGTGTGTCTTAATTTATTCTTTTACTTGTTTCTTTGTTTCCGTCATCTGACTGCGGCAATGCTGGAGCATCGCTTTAACGCGTTTTATTCGAAGAAATCGACCCAACGTTTCAGCTGATGTACCCTCCAGCCTTCATCAGGTGTCTTGGGGAAATTTCGAACCTGGGTTCTTATTCCTAAGGTAGTTTTCGATGTTATTATCATTATTATTATTGTTATTGTTATTATATTATTCAGGTCACTGCCTTGAATCGAACTCGGAATCTTGGGGCTATTAGCCCACGCTCTTAACCAGTACGCCATATGCCCGTGGATGGTGTATCAGCCGAAACGTTGTGTTAACAACAAACAAGATGAGGACAAATATCCGTCATTATTTACATTATTTACATTTGACGGATATTTGTCCTCATCTTGTTTGTTGTTATGACAACGTTTCGGCTGGTATACCCTCCAGCCTTCATCAGGTGTCTTGGGGAAATTTCCAACAAGAGTTCTCATTCGTAAGGTATTTTTTAGTGTTATTATTATTATTATTATTATTATTATTATTATTATTCAGGTCACTGGAATCGAACTCAGAATCTTGTGGTTAGTAGCCCGTGGAGGGTACATCAGCCGAAACGTTGTGTTAAAAACACACAACATAAGGACAAATATCCGTCAAATGTAAATAATATAAATAATGTACATAATTTCTCATCCCTTAAATATAGAATAAAAAGGCTGTATATATGGTGTAAATTTAGCAAGAAATTTGAGAATTAGGTACCAGTGATATATTGGGTTTACTACGATATAATGTAACTCATTAGTGTTAATCTAGAAATAGCGAGCTTGTCTAAAAGAATCGATAAAAAAATTATAATGTGAGACCATTCAATCGATTTATTGAAAAAAGAATTTAACTTAACAACGTAAAGTAGAAAAAGAATAATAAAAGGAAAATTATATATTTTTGAGGTTGATTTAAATTTAGAAAAGAGAAATAAAATAGAAAAAAGTGTTGTAGACGTTGTCGCAGCGGTTGTTGTCGTTGTTGTTGCCGCTGCTATTGCTGTGGATATCATCATCATCATCATCATCATCATCATCATCATCATCATCATTATCATCACCATCACCACCACCACCACCACCACAACCACCATCATCATCATCATCATTATTATTATTTAGTAGTAGTAGTAGTAGTAGTAGTAGTAGTAGTAGTAGTAGTAGTAGTTATAGTAGTAGTAGTAGTAGTAGTATCATTATTCATGTTATTCATTTTATTATCAATGTTTGTTGCAGCAGAGATATTGTACCGTTGTGATAAAATCGACCATGTGCAATAGATATATTTACACATAGACACACATACACACACGCACACACACACACACACGCACACACACGCACAGACACACGCACACACACACGCACACACACATATATATATACATACGTGCATATATGCATATATGTATATGTGTGTGTATTTGTATTAATACGCATAAGGACACTCACATACATACATTTATGCATATATATATGTATGCATATGTCCATATGCATATATATGTATATGTGTTTATATATATGTGTGTGCGTATATATATATATATATATATATATATATATATATATATGTACTTCAAAGCCCAAATTCCTCATTACCAGTTTGGCATTCCTAATGATATTAATGTATTATTTTTGTTTTTATTTCTCTCCTCCACACCCCACCCCACATCTTTTGTAAGATCATTTTATTTCTATTGGTAACTTTTCGAGGATTCTATTTCTGTATTTCCCTGTATAGGAACGACCATCAACAACCCGTCCTATTTATCTCAATTTCCACTCGTAAAAACAACACTCCTCCGCCATTGCAATCTAGCTATGAGTTAGCGTCTTTAATGACTTACAACTAACTGGCAGTTATTATTCATGTCAGCCATTTTCACAAAGCGCATTCTTTCTGCCTATTTCAATCACCCTAACTTTCTGCCGACTTCACTTCGTGCTTTATGTTTATCGTTCCAGATATATCATCAAAGATATATTTGCAGTGAACAGAGTAGGCAGGATTCACTTTGAAGGGGGGAAAACTTGCTATTAATAATTTGATGTGCTATAGCAATATTAACTAATGAACAGACGCGTCCACAATCGATGTAATATAGATCGTTATGACAATAGCTCGCCAAATTACACTGTTCTCTTTCCCAAAAGGCCACCAACCACCAGCAGACGAACATTCTAAATTGTGCTATCAATTTTATTCGAATAAATTTCACTTCAAACTTTTCAATAATTGTTTTTACTAGTTTTTTTTTTTTAATGTTATTTTTACCCTTCGGATTTAAGGTGACGACATTGCATGCCTACATGTATGCATATCAGTATGTGTATGAGTGTGTATTGTGTATGCAAGTATGCTTGTATGTATGCAAGTACGCTAGTGTGTATGTATAATTTTTATGTGTGTTTGTATAGTGTATCATCTATCTATCTATTTATCTATCTATCTAGTACTCTCTCACTCTCGTTCTCTCTCTATCTCTCTCTCTCTCTCTCTCTCTCTCTCTCTGTATATTTATATATATATATATGTATATTCATACATCTTTGCACGTATTATGTATACATTATACATATATATAT
>NC_068984.1:142920747-142921386 GCF_001194135.2 Octopus bimaculoides | reverse complement strand
TATATATATATATATATATATATATATATATATGCTTATACACCCTATATACTATATAATGTTTACACTTGTGCCTATTTCAAACATTTATAAGATTATATGCACATCAACAAGTAACAAACTTGTTCATTTTCTAAAGCAGAAGATAGTATACTTTCGGGTTTCGTTTCACCACTCTCCGCTCCAATTTCACCTCCCTGCTGGTTCACCTTGCTTTTCATCATTTGAAGAGTAATAATTGAACTGAAAGTTCTATATGGGGTTCAACACTTATCTCTCAATTTTTACGCACACACAAACTTCTAACTCTCACTCTCTCTTTCGTTCTCTCTGATTTTCTCCGAAATAGAACATGTATTGTGAACTTGACAAAGGATGGAGTCTAACAGATTCAAAACTCGCTTTGTTAACGGTATGTATAAACACTCGTTCGTATGTTTTATATATATCGTTGACTGAACACTATTCAATTTTTTTCTCCGTGTTTTTCTCCTTGTCTCCGTATTCTTTCTGTTGAAGAGCGTAGCTCGAAACGTCAAAGACTTTCCGTATTCCCGAGCGTCATACTAATATATACTTTTGTTATTTACACCACCTGTCCTCGTCTGTTGTTATTATTTGTATATTCTCCCATATATA
>NC_068984.1:142919189-142919670 GCF_001194135.2 Octopus bimaculoides | reverse complement strand
ATGTAGACAAATTTGCTCGTGTTTGTGTATGAATACTTTACATAAGTGTTTTCAAAGTGATTTTTTTTTAATATTTGAAGGATTTATCGATAGCACATAAGGCTGTTATTCATACTAAGTATTTGCAAACGTGTGTGATCTAGCGTGTGTGTGTGTGTGTATGTCTGTGTGTGTGTATGTCTGTGTGTGTGTATGTCTGTGTGTGTGCGTGTGCTGTTGTAACAAATAATATACAAGTTATTGAATATGGCTGTAAATTTCGATACCACAAGCTTTTAATTTAAAAACTTTTTTTATATGAATATCAAATTAAATATAAATTTGATACATTTTCACGTGCATTACATATATCTTTTTAGAGAATCCAACATGCATATACATAGACACACACACACACACTCACACACACACACACACACACACACACACACACACACATATATATATATGTATGTATGTATGTATATATATATATATATAT
>NC_068984.1:142916234-142918748 GCF_001194135.2 Octopus bimaculoides | reverse complement strand
ATATATATATATATATATACATACATATTTAGATATGTGTGCGTGCCATGTACTTTAAATATTAATTTTGAAACATATTCGATATTATTATTTTGCTTTTAATATTTTTGACTGACAGGGCGACGAGCTGGCAGAAACGTTAGCTCGCCGGACGAAATGCTTAGCGGTATTTCGTCTGCTGTTACATTCTGAGTTCAAATTCCGCCGAGGTCGACCTCGCCTTTCATCTTTTCGAGGTCGATAAATTAACTACCAGTTACGAACTACGTCAATCTAATCGACGAGCCTCCCCTCCTCAAAAATTTCGGGCCTTGTGCCTAGAGTACAAAAGAATATTTTTGTCAGACAAGTAAGTATGTTGCTCAAAATAGTTCCAAGTGTCTGAGGTGTGTGTAAGAAATGGAGGAAGGAAACACAATTGTCGAGTTATTTTGAAAGCTGAAAAATGGTGGAATATTTGAAGAGAGAGCACTCCACTGTATGAAAGCATGCAGCACCTTTTGATG
Source organism: Octopus bimaculoides (assembly GCF_001194135.2). Classification (NCBI taxonomy): domain Eukaryota; kingdom Metazoa; phylum Mollusca; class Cephalopoda; order Octopoda; family Octopodidae; genus Octopus; species Octopus bimaculoides. The sequence continues at coordinate 142,918,242 of NC_068984.1, read as the reverse complement.
GTAATGTTAAACCAAATAATGATTGGTTTAAGCGTGTAGCTCCGAAACGATTAAACTACATCGGGCACACTTCAAATTCGACAACCATACCATATGATGTGCAGCGAGAGTAATCAAATGTGATTCTTTTTAAGGCTAGTACTTATTCTATCGGACTCTTTTGTCGAACCGCTAAGTTACGGACACATAAACACACATATAAATATATATATACATATAGATATATACAACGGGCTTCTTTTAGTTTCCCTCTACTAAATCCACTCAAAAGGGTTTGGTCGGTCCGAGGCTATAGTAGAATATACCTGCCCAAGGTGCCACGCAGTGGGACTGAACCCGGAACTATGTCGTTGGTAAAGAAGCTACCTTCTACACAGCCACTCCTGCGTCTATATTTCTGAAAAATCTTGAAGTCAAGGGGGAAGAAAGGACCACCTTATCATGGACTAGGGAGTTGCACTCCTATCAAGTCATCCAGGTGCCAGAATAGGTGTTAAACATGATGAGGTATTAAGTATACCGCCCATGTTGGGTACGGTGGGATTTGAACGAAGAACGCAAAGAGCCAGAGCAAATACCTGATGGCATCAGGTTCGAATATTATTAGTCAAATGTATCTTTTAAGTATGCTAATTTACAGGACAGTGGAGGCGCGTGGCTTAGTGGTTACGGTATTGAAATCATGATCGTAAGATTGTGGTTTCAATGCCTGGACCGGATGATGCGTTGTCTTCTTACTGAAAACACTTCATTTCATTGGACTGGCTCCAGTCCAATCAACTGGCCGAAATGAGTAATCCTGCCACAGACCAGCGTCCTGCCTCGGCGGGGACTATATACGCCATGGAAACCGGGTAACTGGTCCTCATGAGCCTGGCATGGCTCGAGAAGAAAACATTTTTCCTTTTTAATTTACAGGACATTGGCAAAGCGCACAATTTTTAAGCGATGTCGACGTGAAGGTAACCTACATAAAGAACTGACGAAAACACACACTCGTACACACAATAAAAGGAATTGTGCAACTCCTTATAATTTATGAAGAAAATTCAGTGACATTCTTTTCGTTATTATGATACACACATTTAAAGCGAAGTATATTCATTCAAGTTTTAGAATAATACAAGGTAAACGTAATCAGTATAGGCAGGATAAGGTTTGTGGATTTCTTTGTGTATGGATGGGGAAACGAAAATCTACCCCATTATCTCTTCCTCCTGAAGAGGGTCTTATCGAAATATGGACAACTTGAAACAAGCTACAAATAATAAAAACAGATGAATTACCAAAATGCTAGTGAAAAAATACTAGAACAGCTACATTTTCAATATAACATAATACTATATATATATATATATATATATATATATATATATGGTTAGATTAGTTTCGGCTAGAATTGACTAAGGCCATGACTAACTACATAGCAGCTACTGGAAAAGATATGTGTGTGTGCTGGGATGTATGTATATATACCTATACATATATAGATACATACATACAGACAGGCATACATATACATACATCTCTCTCTCTCTTTCTCTCTATCTCTCTCTCTCTCTCTCTATCCATCTCTCTCTATATATATACGTAAATACGTATATATACATATATGCAAATATATTTGTGTATGTGTGTGTGTGTGTATGTGTGTGTGTGTGTGTTTGTGTGAATGGTTGAAAGCATACGCACACATACATACATATACAAAAACTGGTTAGACAGGTAAACGTGCATGGATATAAGAATATATATACATTTGATATGCTACGCCAATCTTCATCACACACACTAGAAATTTGTTAAATCGACAATATGGCTGATATATCGCATATCTTACGACACATCACTTATTATTACATTCCATCTTATTCATTTTCTGCTTGATCATTATTATTATTATTATTATCGTTATTATTATTATCATTATTATTATTATTATTATTATTATTATTATTATTATTATTATTATTATCATCATTCTTATTATTATTGTTATTATTATTAT
>NC_068984.1:142915744-142916224 GCF_001194135.2 Octopus bimaculoides | reverse complement strand
TTTTATATTTTACTGCATATAACAGCTTGTATTTTTTTCTTGTTTTGTTCTTGGTTGTCTTCTCGATTAATTTTTTTTTTTTTTTTCTTTTTCGAGAAATTTCAAAAGAGATTGGTGGTTGTTGCGTTAATAAATTGATGGATGGTCCTAGAAGAGTACATTTGGAAGGGTGTTAAGGATACACAATTAAAGTAAATGTAGCAAGTAATTACCCAAGCAAGAGATGTTATTAAATATTTCGTCTATGTAATTCGAAATAACACGGCAAACGATCATTATTGCTTGTTACGTTTAAATCCTGGCAACTCAATTATAATCGTTCAACATTTTACGTGTTAAATATATATATGTATATATATACGTACATATACCTAAGTATGCGTATATATACGTAAATATATATATGGATAATTATGTATAAATATAAATAAATATATATATACTCATATATATATATATATAATCATATGTATATATATA
>NC_068984.1:142913144-142914962 GCF_001194135.2 Octopus bimaculoides | reverse complement strand
ATATATATATATATGCGTGCGTGTTCGTGTGTACACATTTTGCTGTCTATGTGTATACGGGTGTGCGTGTGTATAATTGTATCAATTGCGCGTGTTTTCTTGAAATTTCGCGTGAAGTATAATTTTTTTAATTTGCGTCTAAAATTGACATTAAAGAGTTTCTTTAAAATATTGTCTTGCCTTTTTTTCCCCCTTTTACTCCTCTGATAATAATATGGGGGTTACAATGAACTAGAATGATATAAGGTTCAATTCTCATCAAATTTTTATAATTTTTTATTGCAATATTTCTCATCCAGTGATATCTGGAAATGAATTTTGCCGCGGTTTATGTTGGGATGGATCAGGAAGAGAAAAATCGTTTACTTCAGAAATACTTGATAAATCATAGATTAGAAAATTACTATTTGTAAATCTCACAACGAGAGATATTCAGCAACAGTACTTACTTTGTAGTAAAGATTGTTTGCCAACATAACATGGCAGTCCTGGTTTAGGACTAACATAACATGGCAATCCTAGTTTTGGACGAATGTTGCTGTAATTTAGCCCCAGGAGACATCGTCTCCAACTGGCTATACGACACGAGCTGTGGCAATATATATCCCTTGTTCGAAAATATAAGGACACTGATCGTATCGTATAGCCAGCTGGAGACGATGTCTCCTCGGTCTAAATGACAGCAACATTCGTTCTAAACCAGGACTGCCTTCTTATGTTGGCAAACAATCTTTACTACAAATTATAGATCGTTTATGAATATGTCATATATGTATATGTATGTGTGTGTATGTTTATACACACACACACACACACATATATATAAAGAATAAGGGCCACAGCAGAACAGTTGTTGCAAATAAATCCTGAGAAATATTTCTCAAGACTAACATTTCATTTTTTTTTTTTAGCATGGCTGTGTGGTTAGTATCTTCACTTCAGAATTACACGGTATCAGGTTCAGCCCTCACGCACGGCTTCTTGGGTCAATTGCCTAATTTTATCATTTTAGGTTCAACGATGCCTTGTGTGTTATGGTGTGTTTGCATGTGTGTATGTGATGAAGTGTGTGTAATTGTGTGTATGCATTTATAAGCTTCTGGATGTGATTTTGTTTCAACTCTCATCACATGACAACCTTTAGTGCTTTGCTTAAATCCCAGTAAAATGGCCGGGTAAAATTAGTACGACAGAGTTTGTGTCAAAATTGTAAATTATGCTTTCATATTCATCTGATCAACTAATGCTTCCCCTTCATGGTAACAGTTCAAGAACTGAATAAGTAACTAAGTAAAAGATTAAACGCACAAATATTTATAAATGGAATCACGTGAACTGGCTGGCCTCTTGAACTGGCTGTCGAGTTAGAGCATTACATAACGTTTAGCATTATGTATAATATAGAATATATATAATCTGTATTTTGTGCTCCATGTAAATATGTCTCAGAGCTATGTTTATCTACCTTAACATCTGTCTACCTCCTCCCTAACATGTTGGCTTTGTGCCAGAATTTGAAACCAATATACATACATGCAAATACACACACACACATATATATATGTATTATTTCTTTACTACCCACAAGAGGCTACACACAGAGGGGACAAACAAGGACAGACAAACGGATTAAGTCGATTATATCGACCCCAGTGTGTAACTGGTACTTTATTTAATCGACCCCGAAAGGATGAAAGGCAAAGTCGACCTCGGCGGAATTTGAACTCAGAACGTAGCGGCAGACGAAATACCGCTAAGCATTTCGCCCGGCGTGCTAACGTTCCTGCCAGCTCGCCGCCGTTATATTTATTTATATAT
>NC_068984.1:142909038-142912499 GCF_001194135.2 Octopus bimaculoides | reverse complement strand
ATATATATATATATATATATATACACATACACACACACACAGAGCGACACATGTAAGTCTGTACGTATGTATTTCGTCATGTAATCAATTATCTATGTTGTCCAGGTGTTATGCTTTAATTACCTCCCGGTTCCAGTGTTGTCTCGCTGATATTTATGAAACACATCGCATCGACGAAATGGGTTTCAAGCCTTTGTATTCTTAGTAATAGTCTATGTGTCTGGTTGTCAAGTTCGTCTGATAATTTCAAACTTCACCGTGGAATTGGTTACTCTGTGATTATTCCTACTTCGGGAATCAATCAAAACCAGTTACCATTCATATGTTCTCTTTCATTTCTATCGCTCTGATGTCTGCCCGCCCGTCTTTTCCAGTGATATTTACTGTCTGACTATCTGTCTAGCTAGTTATTTCTCTCACCATGTCTCAATCTATCTATCTATCTATCTATCTATCTACCTATCTATCTATCTATCTATCTATCTATCTATCTATCTATCTATCTATCTAGTTACCTCTCCTTACCTACAAACACAATATACATATACTGTATATGTGTAGATATGAATGCATGCAAACATACACACACATACATACACATACACACCACACTCTCTTTCACACGTTCGTACACACACATATGCACATATACATATTCATATTCATGAATTATAGTTAACTATGTCTGTAAGTCAGTGTGATTTCCATTTCCGTTGCTATGCCAATTCAATCATATCAATAAACTGCTACCACCCCGCCCAGTCCAAACCCCCGAATCTTTGATGCGCCTTCTAATCGAATCTGCCGTGTCCATATACACCACAGCTATTCACCCTGTCACATATGAAGCCGTTGTACCGCTCTATAAATATTATTACTCATTCGTTCAGTTGATTTAGTTTGGCTCAAAGTCTCAATGGTTTTGTGAATATTTTAATGGCGAATATCTTCACAGCCAATACATCTGTGCGTTCAATATTATGTTGTGGTAATGAATTTCTGAGTTGAATTGTCGTTACGGTTTCGATTCTCATTTTCGGAGCTAAACATTTTTTCTTCTTGGGGTTGGCTGAACAACTAGTTTTTAGTTAGTAATCGTCATATATCGTTTAGATTTTTTAAGATAATCTTTCTAAAAGCTAAAGTCATCATTAGTATTCTCATCAAGGCCTTCATAACTATCGCAATTATCAGTATCCACTTAATCATCATTGTCTTATCTATTGTCATCATCATCATCATCGTCTTTATTGTCAGCCTTATCATCGTCAGCGATGTTTCCAGAGGTGAATTATTCAAACCCCAAAGAATTCTTCACAACACACTACTTCTGCACGTGATCAGAGATGCACATATTGTCAGCCACTAAGGGACAAGCTCAACTGGTTACGGTTAAACAACTGACAAGCAAATCTGTGGTATTGAGCAGAACTTTTGCTACAGCCTATCGTTTATACCAAGCCAAAAGACGTGTTTCATAGCACTTCCAATTAGTTAAGATCAAAAGCTATGAGATCCAATGCCTAGTGCTGCATCAGGGCATATTATCATTATTATTATTACTATTATTATTATTATTACTATTATTATTATTATTATTATTATTATTATTATTATTGTTGTTGTTGTTGTTGTTGTTGTTGTTGTTGTTATATGCTTAACTTTTGCTTTGCATTTGTACAAGTTGGCTCCAAGTCTCACCCAGAGACCTCAAGAGACAACAAGTTAGCAGTTCATGTAGGTGTTATGCGTAGGGTGCCATGTATTTAGTTTTGCACAGAGTATTGTTCTAAAGAATGTTTAAGAAAACATAGGAAAATTATGATTTTTTTTTTTAATTTGAGGTTACATAGGCAGTAATTTACGTAGGATATGGACAATTCCCATGAGCACTATCTTTTGAATTTCTGCCATTTTGGGGTTTCCTGGTATCTGAGCTAGGTAGCAATTAGCCCCTTTTGCTATTATTATTATTATTATTATTATTATTATTATTATTATTATTATTATCATCATCATCATCATTATTATTATTATTATTGCCGATAGTATGGAGGCTGATGCTGAGGGGAGATAGATGATAACATTTGATAGAGAATGGTGTTGCGGTTAATGATTATAAAAGATTTGGCGGTGAAGACGTTGATAATCACTGTGATGTCGGTGGGGAACATGACGATGACAATATGACCATCGCGCTGTTAATAATGACGATCAGCGCTAGGAATACGATGGTTACGGTGTTTGACGGCGACGATGACGACGATGACGACGATGAAGATAACAATGACAAGAACGATGACAATAATGATGAAGAGGATTAGACTGACGATTAATGTTGATTAATGGTAATAATAGAGGCGATAATGGCGCGGACGATGATGAAGCCATGATTAAAGGAAAATAGAACCTCGGCGGGATTTGAACTGGGAACGTTAAGTGACATGACTAGATACAAAAAGACATTTGGCCAACCACCCTAATGATGTTACCAGTTACGGTTCTTAATAATGATAATGATAATAATAATAATAATAATAATAATAATAATAATAATAATAATAATAATAATAATAATAATAATAATAATAATAATAATAATGGTTTCAAATTTTGCCTCAACGGCTGGTGCTTATTTAATCGACCCCGAAAGGAAGAAAGGCAAAGTCGACCCGGGAGGAATTTGAACTGAGAACGTAGCGACTAGTGAAATACCACTAAGGATTTCGTCTAGCGTGCTCACACTCTGCCAGTTCGCGCTGCCTCAATAATAATAATAATAATAATAATAATAATAATAATAATAATAATAATCAAAATAATAAAATATATATAAGATACAAAAATTGCACTACTGGGCACTGCACACATCCTACGCAAAACACTTTCAATACAGTAACCATAAGAGCATCACAGCAAACCACAGCACATACCCAAGGCACACAGAGCTGCGCTCGGTAGTGAAGTGAAAGCACGTTATAAAAATAAAACTACTGAATAACAATAATAATAATAATAATAATAATAATAATAATAATAATGGTTTCAATTTTCGCCTCAACGGCGGCAATTTTGGGGGAGGGTATGAGTCGATTACATCGTCCCCAGTGTGCGACTGGTGCTTATTTAATCGACCCCGAAAGGAAGAAAGGCAAAGTCGACCACTGCGGAATTTGAACTGAAAACGTAACGACTGGTGAAATACCGCTAAGCATTTCGTCTAGCATGCTCACAACTCTACCAGTTCGCGCTGCCTCAATAATAATGATAATAATAATCAAAATAATAATAATAAAAGTAATAATAATAATAATGATAACAACAACAACAACAACAACAACACCAATAACGATAATAATAATAATAATAATAATGATGATCGTTTTTACTGGAGGCACAAGGCCTCAAATTTCGGTGGAGAAGACTAGTCGATTTTATATCAACCTCAGTGATTCACTGGT
>NC_068984.1:142900539-142908559 GCF_001194135.2 Octopus bimaculoides | reverse complement strand
ACCACCACCACCACCACCAATACCATTATTATATTTAATGTGTAATGAGGAGGTACAGTTATTAATGTGATTGCTGATTGATGTCAATGCATGATGCCATCCTCGCCATTTCAGATTTCACTTCTCTCTTCCTCTCTCTCTCTCTCTCTCTCTCTCTCTTTTATTTTCTTGTCTCTCTTCTTACTTCCTCTCACTTCTTCCATGATCTCTCTCTCTCTCTCTCTCTCTCTCTCTCTCGCTTTTATTTTCTTGTCTCTCTTCTTACTTCCTCTCACTTCTTCCATGAACTCTCTCTCTCTTTTATTTTCTTGTCTCTCTTCTTACTTCCTGTCACTTCTTCCATGATCTCTCTCTCTCTCTCTCTGTCTCTCTCTATCTCTCTCTCTCTCTTTCTCTCTCCACACCACGACACTCCCTATACTTCACCTTGTTTATTTCCTCACTCTCTCATTCCTTCCACCTCCTTCTGAGGACGATCTCTGCTCAAGCAAGAGAGCGGGGGTTAGCAATAGTGGTGGTGGTGGTGGTGGTGGTTTTCATAGCAATATTGGTTGTATGATGAGAGTCTGCTCGTTGGAGGCTGGTATGTACCAGTGATAGTAACGGTTGGCACAAGGTCTGCCATTTCGGAGCTCGACTGGTACTTCTTTTATCGACCCCTAAAGGATAAAAAGCAAATTCGGACGCGGCGGAATTTGAACACAGAACGTCGAATCAGCAAAAATGCCATTAAACAATTCCCTCGGTGCAGTAAACATCCTGTCAGCTCTCTGCCTTAAAGCGGTGGTGGCAATATTCACTGCTTTTATTATTATTAAGGTGATAAGCTGGCAAAATCGTTAGCGTGCCGGACAAAATGCTCAGCGCATTTTTGTCCGTCTTCACGTTCCGAGTTCTAATTCCGCCGAGGTCGACTTTGTCTTTCATCCTTTCGGAGTCGATAAATAAAGTGCCAATGGAATATTGTGGTGATTTCAAAGTCTGAAATCCCCACAGATTTCCTAGAAGAGAAAGAATATTTTCTGCCTTTATGAAGAAGGCGGAGAGCAGGCAGAATCGTTAACATGCCGGACAAAATGCTCAGCGGCATTTTGTCCGTCTTCGCATTCTCAGTTCAAATTCCGCTGAGGTTGACTTCGTCTTTCATCCTTTCGTGGGGTCTATCAAAGAAATATCAGTTAGAACACTGGGGTCGATGTAATCGTCTTACCCTCTCACCCGAAATTGCTGGATTTGTGCCAAAAGTTGAAGTCAATATTGTTTGTTTGTTATTGTTAGTGTTGTTGCTTGTTTGGTGATTAATGGTGGTGGCGCCAGCTGTACTGGCGTTTATGGTGGTGGGATCGGTGCCAGTGATCTTGGTTTTGGTCAAAGAAGAGGAATCGTGGCAGTTGCGGTGGTGCTAGTAACTGAGATGGTTTTTTTTTTTGCTTGTGTATGTGATGTACTGATGTTTGTGTCGGTGGTGGTGGTGGTGGTATTGGTGGTTGTGGCGGTGGTAGTGGTGGTGGTGGTGGAGGAGATGACTGGTGTGTGGTGAAGCAGGTGTTGGTGGTGGTGATGGTGTTGTTGGAGGTGGTGATGGTGGTGATGGTGTTGTAGTTGTTGGTGGGGGTGGTGATGGTGTTGTTCTCGTTGATGGTGGTGCTGGTGATAACGGTGGTAGTGGTGATGATGTTGTTGTTGGTTGTGGAGGTGCTGATGCTGGTGGTGGTGGTGATGGTGCAGGTGGTGGTGGTGGTGGTAGTAGTAGCAGTTGAAGTAGTAGTAGCTTTAGTAGTGGTGGTGGCGGTGATAGTGGTGAACTGTCGTGGTGGTGGTGGTGGTGGTGACGGTCATGGTAATGTTAGTGGTGGTGGTGATGATGTTAATGACTGCTTAATGTAGCGGTGTTGTTGTTGGCGGTGATGATGTTGTCTGGTCAAGCTGGTGATGGATGTGGGGAGGCGGTGCCGATCTTTGCGGTTTTGTCGGTACAACTGTGTTCAATGGCGACGTCCTTCAGTGATAATCCTGCCGTTCCTTGCGAGGTTTGGTGCTGACATGTTTACTTAACCCCAGATCAACCCATATTTGTCTACAACACCATGAGTAAGGACCATCTAGCCGTGACCATCACCTTATTTCCCTCTGCTCAAAGACGGCAGCAAAATACATAAACCAGCATGGCGTTTCTAGAAAAATAATTTCCGTGATATGAGGCAGATTTTGCTGCTGTTACTAACAGACTGAGACACTACATAGAGGCTCACAGATGGTGTTGCCTTCATAGAGTATAGGTGTTTTGTTATTGTTTCAAACATAGGACAAACCTGATGTATATCTGTTACTAAATATATTCCAGCCGTGACCATTCCGTATAATTACCGGGTATCCTACGGCGAATACTTATTTGTATTGTCAAGAACGTGTCCCGGGTATTCAGAAAATTTGGCTGTCATTTCTAGCATGTTCTAGTACCAACGATGTAGTGGCTTCTTGTGTCTTGGTGTTGGGAACAAGTTGTTGTTTGATGTAGTTTTGGTTGTAGCTGATATTGAAGCTTGTGTTGCAGTGTCGTGTTGTTGCTCGTGGTGATGATGAGGTAGGCATTGCAGTATGGTGTTGCTGTAGTAGTGGTGACCAGAGTATTGAGGCGGGAGTTGGTAATGGTGGTTGGGGACAATGTTGCTGTGGTCGTTTATGATGTGGTATAGATTGTGGTATTGGTGTGGTAGTGTAATGGTGTAGTGGCTGTATTGATGTGGTATCGTTGATGGTGACGCTTCAGATGTCGAGGTAATGGTTGTTGTACTGGTGATATTGGTTGTGGTGGTGGTAGTGGTGGTGGTGGTGGTGGTGGTTGTGGTGGTAGTGGTGGTGGTGGTGGTGTTGGAGGTAGTGGAGGTGATGATATCGGTGATGGTGGTGGTAGTGTCGCTGGTGGTAGTTGGTGTTGTACTTGTGGTGATGTTGTAGTTGTTGTTGTAAGTGGTGGTGGTGGTGATGGTGGTGGCGAAGCTAAAGGTGGAACGGTGGTGTGGAATGGTATCGAGGTTGGGTGGAATGTTGTCGTTGTGTCGTTGGTGGTGGTGGTCGTGGCTGTGGTGTTGTTGGTCGTGATGTGTTAAGTTGTGGTCGACTGGTGTTGGGAATGTAAGGTGGAGTGGTGGAGGAGGTGGAAGCGGAGGGGGCAGTAATAATATCATTAGTGTCGACGACGGTGCACGTTGGAGCCGCTGGTGGCGCTGGTGGCGCTGGTTGTGCTGTTCTGTGCCGATGAAACCAACCAAAGTCAATCACTCAAGCTCTATATTATTGATCGGTTCATTGTAAGATCTTTCCAGTCGGTTTATCACTCCTCCACTTTTATCCGGATTACATCAAAGAACGACTACTAATGACTTTCATAACAGATGGAATATAGCGAGAGAGAGAAAGATAGAGAGAGAGAGAGAGGGAGAGAGAGAGAGAGAGAGAGAGAGAGAGACAGACAGACAGACAGACAGACAGACAGACAGACAGAGCGAAAGGGAGAAAGAAAGGGAGAGAAGCTGATACATACAGACAGGGAGAGAGATAATATTTATATGTGTGTATGTGTATGTGTATGTGTATGTGTACACGTGTGTGTGTTTGTGTGTTCGTGTTTACACATAAGTGTATATACATACATATGCATATATATATATACCTACATATATATATATATATGTGTGTGTATATATAGGCATATATGTATGTATAAATGTATGTGTGTGTGTATATATATATATATATATACACACACACACACACACACACACACACACATATATATATATATATATATATATATATAAGTAAACAAGCATACACAGACACACACATATACCCATACACACATACACATATACTTATATATACATAACATATACATATATATGCATACATACAAACAACATGTGAGTGTGTGTGCGCGCGCGTGCGGCTATGTATGTATGTATGCGTGTGGTACGTGTGTAAAGTGAGAGAATAAGAACGTGGCGAGTGGTGGGGGGAGCTAGTCTCTCCTTAATCTCGTAATGGGCGAGATGTGATTTAAGTAGAATCCATCATTGATAAGGAGAAAATGGAAAATGATTTAAGAGGTCTTTGGTTAAAGAGACTAAGAATATGAATGACGAGGCTTGTCTGAAAGAACAGGTCTTGATTTCGGTTCCAACGCGATGTGCTCCTTGCCATTGTCTGTCTGTGCCAGTCAAAGAATGCGATAAACAATGAATCATTCAAATTACCTCCATTTCTTGAACCATGTATGTACATATATATATGCATATATATATATGTGTGTGTGTGTGTGTGTGTGCGTGTGTGTGTTATCCTCCTTTTTGTCTCGGGAGACAATGGAGTTGCATATGAAAATAATCCAGTCTGGATTTTACTCCCGTTTTGCGCAGGCCTGGGCTGGATGTAAGAAAATCCTGGGTAGCCCAATCGTCAGGATTCCTCTCCCGACCTTGCTGACGTAGTCCAAAGAAGTGTTGAGCATTACGTTTGGCACCAGCTTGGTTGCAGGAGCTGCCGGAAGAGTGTCAAATTGAACACTAAACCGCCTTCGGGGCTCCACGCCAGATTTCTTTGAAGTTTGTCTCCTTTCCGTAACCCTGGATAGGGGCCTATATCGGGTAGTCAGCTGGAGCCAGCTGAGCCCGGGACTCGTGTCAGGTAGAGTCACCATTCACTGAATTAGTAAAGAAAATCGCTACCCACTTCTAAGATATATATATACACACATATACATCTATGTATGTGTGTATCGTTGTATTTCGGGACGGTCATTTTTTTTCCAAATAAACACACGCACTATATATTCGTTCTTCACTCGTTTATTACTATTCGTATTTTAACTCGTGTCCATTGTCTGGAAATCTTTCACTACACATCTGTGACCTCTTTAGTGACACCTTCCGTCCTCGTGTGTGCTCCTGCTCCGCTTACTTCTTCCCCACTAATTTTCCTCATTTGTTGCATATATATCTTTCTGTTACCCACAGAACGTTGCCGCGCTTTTTCGCTACGTTGTGTCATCATGCGACTGATTTTTGCTGCTAGTTTTAATAATAGATCGTGCAGATAACATAGAAGACATACTGTGCGGTATTTACACGGCAGCTAACGTAGAAGCCTCATCTTGGAATGCCTAAACAGAACGAATAAGATTTTAGTGGAAGATTACGAAAGAAATTTGCGCAATAATATTCACCTTGCAATCTTGACGGTGCTTGTTTCTTGTCCAATCATTAAACCATTGGAATAATACAGCACTCCTTTCCATTGTATTTCGTTCAGTTAATTGTTATGTGGAAGCAACATTATTTCCATTAAAAAATAAAACACTGATTCAAAAGTTTTCATTAAAGAATACTAAGTTTCAACAAAGAATCATAAAAGAATGGTAACTTTATTGATTCGCCTATAAAAGAATTATAATTTTAGTGGTAAGTTTATAAAAAAAAAAACACAAAAATAGGGAGAAAAAAAAGGGATTTTAGGGAAATGATCATAAAAGTATCTGGATGTTAAAGAAATATCCATAAAAGAATGGTGATTTAGGAGGAATGATCATAAAGAATTGGGGATTGCAGAAAAATGTTAGAGAAGCTGTGGGGATTTATAAAAAAAGAAAGAACTTATTCGTTTTATTTTTTTTTCTTTGTTTTCTATTAATGTTTTAGAGGATGGATTGAGAAAATATACTTCTTTTTATATCTGCCAGAAATGTAACAATTTTATCTAAAAGATTTTTCAAAAAAAAATATATATCCTCATCTTTTCGTCTCATAAATGTGGGTTTGAACATTATCGAGGGAAATTTACCTTTAAAAACGACGTATTTTGATCGAATTTACAAGTTGATTTTCCTTGAATTCAAGAGCAATAAAAGTGAGTTTCTTTAAAAAATAAATGAATAAAAGAAAGATAACGCTTTTAATTTTCTTTGCATTGATTTTGTTCTTCTCTTAAAACTCATCTGTTCGTGAAGGATAAATAGAGATGCAGGATGTAGAGACATGTAGTAGCAACTATTTACTTAACCAGGATTTTATATCTTACAGAAATAATAACAATAATAATAATGATGATGATAATAATAATGATGATGATAATAATAATAATAATAATAATAATAATAATAATAATAATAATAATAATAATAATGATAATGCTAATGATGATGATAATGATAATTTTAATAATAATAACAATAATGATAATAATAGTAATAATTATTTCTACTGGAAGCACGGTGCCTCAAATTTTGGGGAAGGGATTAAGGCGATTTACATCGACCCCAGTGTTTAACTGGTATGTGTTTAACTGGCACTTGTTTTATCGACCGCGAAAGGAGGAAAGGTAAATTCGACCTTGGCGGAATTTGAACTCAGAACGTACCAACGGTTGAAAAACCACTAAGCGTTCCGTCCAGCACGCTAAGGATTCTGCCAGCTCACCACCTTAATAATGATGATGATGATGATGATGATGATGATGATGATGATGATGATGATGATGATGATGATGATGATGATGATAACAATAATAATAATGAAAACAATAACAACAGCACCAGCAACAAGGAACGGCGAGGAAGATCATGAGGAGATGATGTTTTTTCAATTGCATTAACTAATAGTCGGAGAGAGTCGGGATAAACTACCTGCATTATCTTGTTTTAAAATCAGGTTGGAATTCTACCTTGTACTTATTCTTAGTGCAAGTTTTGAAGAGCACAGTCCGATTTGAATAGTTATTTTCCCACAGATAAAATGGAAGTGATAAAGAAGCATATTCGGCATATTTGGCTTTATGAGTTCAATAAAGGCAACAACGCAACTGAAAGTGTGAGGAATATTAATGCAGTGTATGGCGATCGGACAATAAACGTAAGCCTGTGTCAACGGTGGTTCCAGAAATTCTGAGCCAGAAACTACAGCCTAGAAGACAAGCCTCGTCCTGGAAGACCTGTAGAGCTCGACAAGGACATTTGCAAACCCTGGTTGAACAAATTTCCATCGTAACTGTTGAGGAACTAGCAGAGAAGCTTGAATTTGGTCATTCAACCATTCATCGACTTCTGCGTGCCGTCGGAAAACGACCATCTTTAATTTCAAGACGAAAGGTGCTCTTCCATCAGGATAATGCTCGACCAAATACAACGAAGATGACATTCCAAACGCTGGAACAGTTTGAAATGGGAAACGTTGCCCCACCCACCATATTTGCCCCATCTTATTATCATTTATTCTGCAGTCTTCAAAATCATTTGGACGGAAAAATATGAATTCTGTAGACGAGGTCAGAATAGTACTGGAAGAGTATTTTTCGTCACGGACAAGTGAATTTTCGAAGAGAAGCCTTACAAGTCTACCAGATAGATGAAAGAATATTGTAGAAAATGATCGAGAGTATATTTTAGATTAAAAATGAACTTTGTTTATCTTAATTTTGAAGAATGAAAGAAGTATAACAAAAACCTCATTATGTATGGGATGAACCAATAAATGCGTAAAACGCAAGACAAGCAGGTACCCAATTCCTAGTCCAAGTATTCAACTATCGATATTCAATAACCAACTAACGCAACCCCCTCATTCTCTCTCTTTCACTCTCTTTCTCTCTCTCTCTCTCTCTCTCACTCTCTCTCTCTTGCATACATATATGCACACATACACGCATGCGTTCACATACATGGAAACATATATACATGTACATTAAAAGTTATCGGCCTACACGCCGTTTCTATTGAAATGCTCAGAAACACTGAGATATTGCGAGTTTTTCAATTTATCTTATTAAGTTCTGTTAAGTCCAAAAGAGCCAATGGAGGTGTCACGCAAATTGTTGTGAGGAATATTCTTTTAGCAGAGAATTCATTTCCCATTACCATATTTTCTTCATT
Organism: Octopus bimaculoides; assembly: GCF_001194135.2. Classification (NCBI taxonomy): domain Eukaryota; kingdom Metazoa; phylum Mollusca; class Cephalopoda; order Octopoda; family Octopodidae; genus Octopus; species Octopus bimaculoides. The sequence goes on along the minus strand of NC_068984.1, from coordinate 142,900,638 downwards.
TTCTTGAGGAATTTATTTATATATGTGTGCATATGCACGTATATGGGTGTATATGTATGTATGCATGCATATATATATATATATATATATATATATATA
>NC_068984.1:142896950-142899886 GCF_001194135.2 Octopus bimaculoides | reverse complement strand
ATATATATATATATATATATGAATATATGTATGTATGCATGCACGCATGTATATTATACAGTTTTATCGCAAGCTTTCTTACCAACAGAGAAAGAACCGGTTTTTAACCTAGATCCAAGGCTCCTTCATTTGATTTTCAACATCAACAGGGTATTTGTGCATGCTTGTGTGTATATTTGTGCTGTATTTAGAGTCAGTGCATGTTCAGATTGGTATGTTTTATTTCGTCTGTTTTATTTTATCGATGTACTCTGGTGCATACAACTGCGTCTCCAGGCATGCGCATATATACTTAAATGATAAACTCCTAGAACGCTTTACATCTTTTTTTTTTAAAGTTCTATTGATGGCTCGGATTTGTAATCTTCGAATTAGCTTTCTGTGTATGTATGTATGTATGTATGTATGTATGTATGTATGCGCGCGCGCCTGTGTGTGTGTGTGTGTGTGAACGCGTTTCTGTATGCGCTTATGTGTGTTTTTGTGTTTCACCGAGGTATATGATCTAATGAGTGAAGGCGCGTGACTTAGTGGTTGGGGAATTTGGTTCAGGATCATAAGGTCGTGCGTTCGATACACCACGCCGCAAGGACACCTTTGTGTCCTTCAGTAAGACACTTTCTTTCACGTTGCTCCAATCCATTCAGTAGTCAAAAACGAGAAGCACCTGTAATTTCAAAGGGGATAGCCTTGTCACTTTCTGTGTCTCGCTGAATGTCACTGAGAACTATGTTAATTGTAGGTGCGTCTTGCACGTTACTATCACGAGCAGGTTCTTCCGTCGATCGGATAAAATGGAGGAGTCATCTTCGTCACCGACATCGAAGGAGGTAAACACAACACAGGATCAACTTGAACTATTATCTTCGTAACCGACATCGAAGAAAGATTTAAACAGGAAAAAAAGCGATGTTAATCGGACACAATTCACCACGTTTTAGACACTGTCAGTCTCTATTCTCTAAATTTTCGTGAACAAGTCAATGACTGGTACGCGGGAAAAATATATAACCAATGATCTTATCGTGTAGAAATTGCAATATAAAATAATTAAAGAACTAACAAAGTGAATAAAGAATTAAATAAAGAAAGAAAACCAAAGAAAAAAGAATATAATGTATAAATAAAAGTATTTCAAACAATGGCTCAACATAATTCCAAGAATCACAATGTGACATATTCTGGAATTTGGGTTTAATTTAAAACTGGAATATCGGAATAAAATTCAGTTTTAAACAATCAATCTTTCACCCCACCACTCACTACCTCTGTCTGTCACTCTTCTTCTTTCTATCCCATTGATCTCTCAATTTCTCTTTCCCCCTCTCTCCCCCTCACACACTATCTCCCTTTGTATATATGTATATATGTATGTGTGAGTTTGTGTGTCTGAGTCTGTGTATGTATTTGTGTCTACTATATATATATATATATATATATATGTGTGTGTGTGTGTGTGTGTGTGTGTGTGTGTGTGTGTGTGTGTGTGTGCCTGCATATACATATACATGTCTGTATATGTGTGTGGCATCAATATTTATTTAAGCTCTCAAATTTCAATTACAGATCACAACGTCAGTCAGTCCGCACACGCCCACCACCACTGCCTCATTTGTGATTTCAGTTTATTAACGGATTTTAGTGACGCGTATATAAAAGTGCACAGTCAGTTCGAATACTACAACAAATAAACCAAACACAAATACAAATTTATACAAAGATGTATGCACACACACACACACACACACACACACACACACACACACATACACACACACACACACATATATGTATGTATGTATATATATATATGAGTATGTGTGCGTGTGTGCATTTATGCATGTTTGTATGTAATGGCTAAAGAATCTTGAATTGGAATTTCCAACCAATGTTTGGAATAATAAAGGAAATATAAAACGAAAGAATATCTTCAGCAGATATCAACATATAAAAAGAAAACAATTTACTTTGGCAAAGAACCAGTAATTCAGGGAAATGATGGAGGCAACCCACCCCCAAACAATTAACAGAACAACGGGAACGAATGAGAAGAACAACGGGAAACGACGAAGACGACGAAGAGAACGACGACGACGACGACGACGATGATGATGATGATGATCATGATAATGATGATGATGTTGATGATGATGATGGTGGTGGTGGTGGTGGTGAAGAGGTTACAACATGAGAGAAAGTGCGATGAAGACAGCCATATAAATAACAACAACGTCAACAAAAAAAAAGAGCTCCAACAAAGATGGGAGGTGGAATAGGCGACAATGATAAACAATAGCGAAACTAGGAGGTGAGGGAGGAGAAGGAGGATGAGGAAAGAGAGGGGGAATAGGGAGATTAGGTAAAAGAAGAAGAAGAAGAAGAAGAAGGAGGAGGAGGAGGAGGAGGAGGAGAAGGAGGAGGTGGAGGAGAAGAAGAAGGGGAGGAAGAAGAAGAAGAAGAACAACAACAACAGCAACAAGAACATGAAGATGGATGAGGGGCGGAGGATAAGAAGGTGGATGAGAAGAAGAAGAAGAAGAAGAAGAAGAAGAAGAAGAAGAAGAAGAAGAAGGAGAAGAAGAAGAAGAAGAAGAAGAAGAAGAAGAAGAAGAAGAAGAAGAAGAAGACGTAAAGGTGAGTGGGATGATGACGATGATGATGATGATGGGGAGCAAGAGGAGGAGGGTGTGAAGAGGGAACAAAAAAGAAAGAAGACAAGTGTGTGACAAGAACAACAAACAGAATAAAATGTGGCGCATTCTCGAAGCAGGAACCCGGCAACGCCTGAATACAAGGATTTTTAATAATAACTTTGTATTGAACGCTTTTACTCAGTTTAAATTAATCGGAGATTTATTCAAATCCCAGAAAATAATTATGGTCAGGAACCATAAATTTTCCACCACTATCCTCACCGTTTCTCTTTATCTATCTAT
>NC_068984.1:142893250-142896897 GCF_001194135.2 Octopus bimaculoides | reverse complement strand
ATATATATATATATATATATATATATATATATATAGGCGCAGGCGTGACTATAATAGAATGTTTACTTCCAGTCACATGGATCCGGGTTCAATTCCACGATACGGCGCGCCGTCTTTTATTGCACCCGGGCCTAGTAAAGCCTTGTGATTAGTTTTGTCTGAGGGAAACTGGAAGAAGATTCCCGTGTACGTATACTGAGTGTAAAACGGGACGGGAGACAAACACAGGAGGTCTGTAATTCGTCATCGGTTTTCAAGCAATTGCTAAGACTCAGTTGAATTATAAGACTTAAAGCTTCGCAATTGGCGGCGCCCGTAAGAAAAAAAATATTTTTGTGGATAATTCAGGGCCGAGAACAAGCAAAAGAATACAAAACAAAACAAAATGTCATAGAATGTGATTTAGGACGGTGGACAAGGACGAAGTGTCGAGCAAAATATAGCCTTAGGCCCAAGAAGCAGAAGAAGAATGCGTGAGTGGTATAACAATAGCAAGATGTTGGTGGAATCCTCTTATATGCTCAAGTGACCTAAAAGTGACCCGTTGTGGTTGTAATAGTAGTGATTGGAATTGTTCTGAATAAATTCATGTGAAGTCACTTTTTTGAATATCTCGTTTTCAATATTTACGTGGGTGTTATTCTAAAGCCCTGGTAATAGTGTCATTTGTTGTGGATGCATTCAAAAGGGGTTTATATTTGGTGATAAAGAATGACTCTTTACTAATGCGCTGATTGATAGAGAGCAATCATTCAGAAATTTGGTTGTTTGTTATTGGCGCGAATGTCGATGTGTTCGCTGATTACTGTTTTTCGGAATGTTGATCAGAGATCTGTGCAGAGCCATCCTTTGAAGTAGACTGTTTTTGGTTTTGGCCTATGTATTGCTCTCGGCACTCCGAGCAGATTACTGCATATATCAGTTTCTCCGAAGCACATATCAAGTTGTTTTTCACTGCGAAACGTTGACTGTGTTTGAAAGAGTATATATATATATATATATATATATATATATATATATATATATATATATATATATACATATGTGAAGGCGCGTGGCTTAATGGTTAGGGTATTCAGCTCACGATCAAAGGATCGCACGTTCAATTCCCAGCGGCGCGTTGTGTCATTGAGCAAGACACTTTCTTACACAATTCTCCATTGCACCCAGCTGTCAAAAATGAGTAGTACCCGTATTTAAAAATGTCCAGCCTTGTCATACTCTGTGTCACGCAGTATCTTCATGAGAAGTATGTGAAAGGTTACGCGTGTCTGCGGAGTACTCGACCAGTTGCATTTTAATCTCATGAGCAAGCAGTTCCGGTGATGGGATCAACTGGGAACCCTCCTCGTCGTAAGCGACGGATTGGCAGTGTATATGTATGTATATATATATATATATATGTGTGTGTGTGTGTGTGTGTGTATGTATGTATGTATGTATGTATATATATATATATATATATATATATATATGCGAGTAAAAATAAATACAAAAAAAGGGGTTTTTTATGATTGTGTATAGAAGAATATATTATTTTGTTTAAAAGTGTTCCAACACTGTCTGTTTTTTATGTTTTATTTATATTCCTGCAAAACCAATGTGGGATATAGAATATGGAATATACAATATATACTATAATATACAATATATAATATAAAATAAAAATGGATGGTACAATGAAATAAAATATTGAATGTCTTATTGAATATATGGAATATGTCTTATTGAATAGATGAAATATTGAGTGTTCAATATAAAGGATTAAATATATAAAGGCGAATACGTAGTTTCTATACCTTGTGGTATTTCATCATGGCCGGTATGACAGACTTTAACAGACTTTTACATATATATACACACATATATATATGTATGTATACATGAATATCTACATACATACACACATGTATATGTGTATAGGTATGTAAATACATTAAAATCTAATGGTATCTCTATTAAAATATGTATATTTGTAAGAATATGATGAGAAGTAAAGAAGATATGTGGATACTGAGATGGACAAGGAGAAGGGGAGAGAGAGAGAGAGAGTGAGTGAGTGAGATGGAGAGATAGAAAGAGTAACGGGAGAAGGAAGATAAGATGAAGGAAGGAAATGAGATGAATAAATAAGAACGATGAAGATGATGATGATGATGATGATGATGCTGATGATGATGATTGTGATGTTAGCAGAGATGGCAATGATATCGTAGTAATAGAAGAAGAAGAAGAAGAAGAAGAAGAAGAAGAAGAAGAAGAAGAAGAAACGCTGGGGTAATGTTAAGGATTGGACTAATTCGAGGTGAATAAGCAGTAAAGGGTGAGGAAGGACGAAAGAAAGAAGAAATTAAAAAGATTTGAAGAAAGAAATTTAAAATTTAGAAAGAGACAGGCAGAGGAAAGGTAAAGTAGTAGTGGGAGAGTAAATGGATAGATATATATATATATATAGAAAGGGGGGAATATGTATGGATGAGAGAGGGAGAGAGAGCAAGAGAGCGAATGTGAGAGAGAGACTATGTAGTAGAATGCAGAGGGTGAAGGTTGGAGAGAAAATTTGAGAGAAACTAAAGCATTACACGGGAGGGAGGAGAGGAGGGAGGAGAGGAGACAGGGGAGGTTTAGAAGGAGGAGAATGCGTTGAGGAGGGAGATGGTACGAGAACAGACCTAGTACTGCGACATATATAAACTTGCCGATGTATGCTTGTGTCTACATACATAGATGTATGAATACATGTACATATATAGGTTTACGTACAGAGGTATACATAGATTACATACGTGCACACACACACACATACGCACACACAAACAGACATGCACACATGCGCACACAGATATGTATGCATGTGTTCATATACATACGTACGTACGTATGCATTTATGTATGTGTATGTACGTTTCTGTATGTGCGTGTGTGTGTGTGTATACATATATATGCATAGATGCGCACATATGAACGCATAGCTAATTATTTATATATACCTTGACATATATATATATATACATATAAAAATATACCTCCGTACCCACACGTATGCACTCTCACGCACACAGGCACACACACACACATACACACACACACACACACACACACATACATACATACATACATATATATATATATATATATATATATATATATATATATATATATATATATATATATATATATATATACATACACACACGTATAAAAATGCGTAGATATATACATTCGTAGAATCATACATTCAAGTAGAAACGCACTCATCCTAAACACAGAGAGCATGCGCAATATGCACATACATACACATGTACCAACACACATGCATACATACGGCAATATGAACATATATCAAGCTTCCATACATATACATCCGCATAGGAACGCCTTCGCATAAAGACATTGAAACAAAAGAGATAAAAATCTTCAAAAACAAGAGTCTCAAAGAGAATGGCAGAAATGTTATCTCGATTCCATCTTCGTTGTTTTGTTGTTGGTGTTTCAGGAAATCTTTCCTAGCTGGCTTTCTTTTTATTCTTCTCACACTCTAACACGCACATACACACACTTTCACACCTATACACACACACATACACACATGTGTTTATCCATGCACATACATATACGTATATGTGGTGTAACTATAATATATATAT
>NC_068984.1:142891761-142893140 GCF_001194135.2 Octopus bimaculoides | reverse complement strand
TATATATATATATATATATATATATATATATATATACATACATATATATGTGTGTGTATGTATATATATATATATATATATATGTGTGTGTGTGTGTGTGTGTGTGTGCGTTTATTTATATATCTATACATACACAGACACACACACATATATACACATACATATATATCTATATATCTATATGTATATGTATAGTTACACGCATGCACACATACGCGTCATTTCTTCGCATTTCTTGTCCGTCACTGCTGCACGGTTCGTTTCTGTCGCCTCGCTCACCACCTTCAAAAGTAAAACACACACCTTATTCATCAACTACGACAGCAACAGCAGCACTTATTACTCGTTCTCCACTACCACCACCACCACAACCATCAGCGTCATTACAGCCACCACCACAAACAACAATGACATGAACAACGTTATCTACAAAGCTAACACCAAAATCATAAACAATGACATAAAAAATACAAGAAAAAAACGTATCGCATTGCCTGTCCCACAATCATCAACATTGCCACAACAATCGGCTATGCCACCGACTCCACCAAATACACCTCCAGCAGCAGTAGCAGCAGCAGCAACAACAACAACAACGACGACGACGACGATGTTGATAGCACCATCAAGAACTAGAACAACGACATCAGCTTACACTTGCATTACAACCTATTCTGCCTTCATTAAGACATCCAGCGACAGAACATACACAGACCAATCTGCGTATATATGGATACATACGCACATACACACTCATACGCAAACAAGAACAACAAGAACAACAACGAGACGTACAACAACAACAACAACAACAACAACGGCAACGAGTACAGCAAAAGCAGCAACAAAATACAAAAACAACAGCAATGCGTGCCTAAAATGCTATCTCGCCCGCAATCAATCATACTAAAAATGACTTCCATCGAACTCATCATCGCCGTTGTTGCATCAATATCGTCATTATCGTAATCATGATAGTGATGATGATGATGATCATCATCATCATCATCATGAAAATCATCATCACGAGCACCATCATCATTATCATAATCATCATCATCATCAATATCAAGAAAATCATCACCATCATCACCATCATCATCATCATCTTTTTCTTCTTCTTCAGCTTCACCATCATCATCACCCCCACAACCACAAGCTCCATTCTCCTCTTCCTCCTCCTCCACTTCCTCCCCCTCCTCCTCCTCCTCCTCCTCATCATCATCGTCATCATCATTATCATCATCTTCTCTTTTCTTCTCCTTCTTCTACTACTGCTGCTGCAGCCACCACCACCACCACCACCACCACCACCACCACCACCACCAGTACTACTACTACTACTACTACTACTACTACTACTACTACTACTACTACTA
>NC_068984.1:142890345-142891738 GCF_001194135.2 Octopus bimaculoides | reverse complement strand
CCACCACCACCACCACCACCACCAGTACTACTACTACTACTACTACTACTACTACTACTACTACTACTACTACTACTACCAAGGCCACCACCACACCACCGTCACCATCATCACCATCACCATCATCATCATCATCATCATCATCATCATCATCACCATCATCATCATCATCATCATCATCATCATCATCCGCAACACCAACAGCAACGTTGAACCACAACATCGACAATAGAAACAGACACAACGCCATTGCACCCTGTGCCACCGACGAGGCACAAAGCACAGGAATGCATTGCCTCCATTACGAGGAGTAGCTAAGAGACCAGACACTAGCATCATCATCAGCGTCGTCAGTGTAACGGCGAATATCATTAACAGCAACAACAACAACAACAACAGCAACAGCAGCAGCAGCAGCAGCAGCAAGCAGAATACCAACAACAACAACGGCAACGACAGCATCACGAACAACAATCTGCATCTTAGGAAGAAAAAGGTTCGAAGCGCCAAAATCACCAACACAATCACCACCACCACTACCACGAGTACAACTACCACCACTACCACCACCACCACCACCATCACTACGAACAGCACCACCACCGACCACCACCATCACCACCAACACCGTCACCACGACTACAACAACAACGACATCCACCACCACCATGACTACCACCAGTACCACGAACAGCATCATCAACAACGCGAACAAGGACAAGAAACGTAAAGAAGAATCTACATCGAATGAATGAGTGGAAAACGTTTCCAGCACCAGAACGAAAGCCACTATGGGGAGCATCACCAGCGCCACAACCACCCCAACGCCTCACCACCATCAACGCCATCACCACCACCAACGCCACAGCCACAACTCCACATCGCCACGACCAGCGCCGTCAGCACCACCATCACCAACCATGGGCATCGAGAGTACGGCGTACAAAAACATCAACATCAACAACAAAAATGTCGACGTCGACGATGACAACAACAACAACAGCAGCAACAACAAGCAATATTGCTATTCCACTTCACGTCATCTCTTTCTCAACACGCCACCTCTACCCCCACGCCCGCCACCACTTCCTTATATTCTATATCATAACTAGTTTTTAGATATTTCCAAGTGCAATTTAAACCTCATTAATAGTCATTTTACATTACGATACATAGGAACACGTGCGCATACACTCACACACACATACCCATATACACGCACGCAGATATGCCCATAAGCACATACACACACAACGAATATTACATATATATATGTATATATATATGTATGTATATATATGTGTGTATATATATATGTGCATAAATGTGTCTGTATATGCATATAATTTATATATACGTTCATATATACTATATATATATATATATATATATA
>NC_068984.1:142885665-142889761 GCF_001194135.2 Octopus bimaculoides | reverse complement strand
TATATATATATATATATATATATGTATATATATATGTATATATATATACATACATACATATATGTATGCATGTATGCATGTATATTTCAGTCTATATATATATATATATATATATATATATATATAACATATGCATAGGATATTAATTCACCTCCCCACCCACACTCCAGCGCACATGGCTACCTACAAACATACTTGTTTCTAGAAATATGTTAATGTGTATCCATTATAATTATCTGTTGTAAATTCATACCTCCATTTCCATTCACTTGTCTTCCACCTCCCTCGTGTCCTCCTTCTCCTCGCCCACCACCACCGTTATCTCCCCTCCTACTCTAACAATTTTCAAATACTCGCACTTCTCTCACCTCACTCTTTCCACCTCACACTTTCTTGGAATGCCATTCCCTTTGTCTCGCTCGTTGGTTTACTTTCTTAACACTTGCGTTTGCCATGCAAAATTCCCTTCCATCCATGCACCCCGGTGCACACGTACGATCTCTCACGTTCTCTCTGTCTATCTATCTAGCTATTTCTTTCTTTCTCTCTCTCTCTCTCTCTCTCTCTCTCTCTCACTCTCTCTCTTTCACACACACACACACACACACGTACAGATGCACTCGCATATATACTCATGCACAATATATATATTTGCAAACACGCACACATACATATACGTATATGAATATATGTGTAAACACGCACGCACACACCCATACACACATACACACAAATACACACGCACGCGCACGCCCATACATACACATGGGTACAAGCACACATGCACGCACACACCCATACAACACATACACACAAACACACACGCACGTACACAGAAGTAAAACACGCACATATTGTGATATGTTTATATAGACTACCTATATATATATATATATATATATATATTATATATATCATTTATCCAGATATCAATATATGCATACAGACACACAAACTTGTATTCGTGCGGATATATATGGCGTGAGTGGAAAAGAGAGCGAGAGAAAGAGAAGTAAATCGGTAGATATATACTTAGATAGATAGATATATAGATAGAGAGAGAGAGAGAGAGGGGGGAGAGTTAGACAGACAGATAACTATGTAGGTAGGTAGGTAGGTAGGTAGATTGATGAATAGAAATATATATTGGTAAAGTGCAAATGAAACTACTCTCGATGCACCTATTATTGCTATGATCGAGTGCACAGTGTTGAGACATGGTGATATTAGCAAAAATAAGTTGTGAAAAAACCTGTGTAAAATACAGAACAAAAACCATTTAGAAAATACTGCACTGGATATTGAATGCTATAAAAGTAGCTATGAATGTGCTTGTGAATTTGCCAACAAGCATATATATGTGTACGGGCATATCTGTAGAAACTGGCAGGTCTCTCTCTCTTTGTCACTCTGCCGGTCAGTCTGTCTCTTTAAGAATGTATGCATGTATGTATCTACCTATCCTTATACATTTGGCAGAAACAAGGAAAATATCCCTTGTATTTGAATATTATTCAAATATTCTTTTAAGAAAATGTTTCATTTAATTTTTCCAAAATTTAATTGTCTTCCATACATACAGTTGAAAAAGTCTCAATGACCGAAACCGGTGCTGAAATGTTTTTTATAAAAAATATTTTACCATTTTCTGACTTGACTTTTTTCCATATATATATAGGCCTGACTTCTTCTTTTATGACATGTCAGTTGTGGAGAACTGAGATGTACATAATTACCATTTCTTAAGTATTAGACATCGTTTTGAAGCAGAGAATTTTAACAAAACAAGAAATTTATTTCGTAAAGTATTTTATGCCAGTATTCGGCCCTTGAATTCTTTTTATTCAGATATATGCCACCGGCCACTTCAAGTTATTTCTCTCGCCACATATTTTATGGATATACAACATTATATGCGTGTGCACGCTTCTTATTTGGACGTACCAGAAAATATTTTTTTCTTTATGCGTCTGTTAAATTTATGATCACTTCCAGAACATGAAATTTAAACAGAAATCTATGAATCGGTGAGCGTATCCTATAATTGAAATTCTGATCGGTATTTTTGTATGCGGTTCTTATGTGTAAACATCATAATAACGGATAGAGCATGGTTTGTCAGGCATCAGCTTGATGAGCCCAAAACAGGGCCCAAACCACAATAAATGGAGCGACCTCGAGTTCCGTTCCCATACTTCTGTAATCCGTCCATACTATTCCATCCACTCCATTGATGGGGTGGGTGTGATTTTGATGAAAGGACAATAGCTCTTGAAATGCGTATATACACCTATTACACATTTTTTCTATCTTCGATAGCATTGTTTGCATAGACATATTTGTATATCGCACGTCGTAACTTTCACTGCTATCTTTGAATTCTATAGAAAATCTGTATGTACACACACACATAAAACATTCATAAACAGCATCATATTTCTTGCCTAATTTCAATCAATTCTTACAATATATCCAAAAGGATTGGAAACATCTTCACACTTTCTCTAAAAATATAAATTTAATATATTAGTCGCTGCTGAGTTAGCCATGAGATTCAGATGACAGGAAACTGGCTCCCAAAGATGGTCTTCTTCAGTGAAATTGAAACTGGAAGTAGGTCTCATAGATGTCCGAAAATTTGGTTTCATGATCATCTGAGGTAGTCTCTAATTTTATGCAGCCTCTTTCCCAATCGGTCGGGGCTCTTGGCTGTTAATCGGAAGGCATGGAAATTCGTGTGTGATGTTGATTAGAGCCTTTTGAGACCGAATTAAGGGGATTGCATGAAGAGAGTAGGCGACATTGTTATCAACCCCATACATCTGTTGTTCGGAGCTATTTTCAGTGCCCTCGGTGCAATAGGATCTGTTTATTTCGTATCAATGTTGTCAGGCACATCCGCTCCCATGAAAAACAAGGTGCATGAGGTAGAGGAGGATGAAGATCTTGAATCGACGTTGTCATCAGCTTTGATGAGCTGCCATCATAAGAATCGCATACCTTGAAGACCTAATCGATATTTTAGTAGTTTCCATAAAGAATCTTTATTCCGAAGAGATTTTCAGGATGAGATTAAAATGCGTTAAAAATGATTCTGGTAATTTCAGATGGAAGAAAGAAAACCTACCGCGGAATGATACATTGCCCTTCATAATCTTGCGGAAATTTCTTAAAGCATTTACAATAACACTTCTCAAAATATCACAAAAAAATAGAATATTTTACACTCACTGCAAATATCTGTTAATATACCACTGCTAATTTCGCAATAACTTTTCCCAACGTAAGCCCCTAGAAGCTCCACTAATTGTACACTAATCGTATTCAATTTCATAGTTGTCTTCGATATGAAACAACATCTAAATGATAAATATGTGAAAAGTTTTGCTATCTTTTATACAAGTGAGACACCATTGATTTACCCAATTTTGGAACAAAGTATGTCAGCCCAACAGTGAACCTGTTGAGATGAAGACACCACACATATGTGAATAGTTATAAAACTCTTGCCAGACAGCAGACACGTCTTTGTCGTGATATATTTGGATACTTAAAAAAATGCCATAAAGCATACGACATTAAATGGGAAATTGCGAAAATGAAAGCGTTTATAAACAAAATAATAATCTTAGTGATTTATGCGTCTCGGAAAGCAACGCCATTTTGTTCCTTAATGAAAATATACTCAGTAGGAACAATGAATTCATTTTATTTTGTAAAAAAAAATAATAAAAAAACATAAATAAAATTAAACAAACATGATTTCTGCTGAAACTTTACAAGGCACCATACCGTCATTTAATTATATTGTTAATTATTTCATAAAATTCAATAGTGATCCTCCCATTCTTCAATTCATCGAACATGTACACGTTAACATGTACACAGCCATAATTATGTAGAATTAATTACATATGTTTAGATTTAAATATTTCAAATCATCGTTTTCATACTATTTTTTCTTACATCAGTAGTTTACAAAGTCATTCTTCAACATTTCCTGTATTTCTTATACATTCTCGGCTTTCTTTATCACAGTTCAATTTTATATATACACATATATATATATATATATATATATATATATATATATATG
>NC_068984.1:142883579-142884705 GCF_001194135.2 Octopus bimaculoides | reverse complement strand
CCAGCAGATGACAACGTTTCTCGAAAAGAAATGGAAAAACTTTCAAAATACAAAGACCTGGAAATAGAGATAACTCGAATGTGGAGTCTAAAAACAGAAACAATTCCTATCATAGTAGGTGCCTTAGGTATAATAAAAAAATATTCAGACAAATACATAACAGAAACACCAGGACTTACAAATATATATAACATACAGAAAATTGCACTACTGGGTACTGCACACATTCTACGCAAAACACTTTCAATACAGTAAACATAAGAGCACCACAGCAAACCACAGCACATACCCAAGGCGCACAGAGCTGCGCTCGGTAGTGAAGTGAAAGCACGTTATAAAAATAAAACTACTGAACAATAATAATAATAATAATAATAATAATGATAATAATTATTATATTCTTTCAGTTCTTCAGAGCATAAGGCCCTCACACACTTCTTAACTCCATAAGCGTACTAACAGATTTTTTTTGTTCCTTGTACAACTTGCTGCATCCTTTTCGTATTTGCATCTGCAACAGGCCATAGGTGTTGTTATGCCCGTGAGTTTCAACGTTCATCAGAACTTGCACCCTCATTCAGATGACATGTGACAACAAACTGATCCTTCTCATCTGTGCCCTGACTAACTGCAATTGTAAAAAGAAGACATGTCATCGCAGTATAGACGCCAATAACGTTATTTTTCTCAGTTTTATATTTAAGAGATGAGGAATTATATACATTATTTACATTTGACGGATTTTTGTCCTCATCTTGTTTGTTGTTAACACAACATTTCGGCTGATATACCCTCCAACCTTCGTCAGGTGTCTTGGGGGGAAATTTCGAACCTGGGTACTCATTCCTAAGGTATTTTTCGATGTTGTTATTATCATCATCATCATCATTATTATTATTATTATTACTATTATTATTATTATTATTGTTATTATTATTATTAGTCAGGTCACTGCCTGGAATCGAACTCGGAATCTTGGGGTTTAGTAGCTCGCACTCTTAACCACTACGCCATATGCCCGTATTCGATTCCAGGCATATACGACGGGCTTCCATATCCACTCGCAAGGCTCTGGTCGGCCCGAGGCTATAGTAGAAGACACTAGCCCAAGTTGCCACGCAGTGGG
>NC_068984.1:142881642-142883569 GCF_001194135.2 Octopus bimaculoides | reverse complement strand
ATATATATATATATATCTATATGCATATTGCATGCAAACTTCCATATACACCTGGATGCAATGCTGCATCCAGGTGTAAGTACTCATAGACTTAAACTTTATGCCAGTACAAATAGACACACCTGTAACATACACAAATTCACACACACGCCCAAATCAAAAAAGGCGCACGTATGTTTTAATGAGGAAAACGTCTGATACAACGTAATATAGAAATAAATGAATATGGCGGCGTAATATGGCAGGATATAACACATTCAAAATGGAAGACGAAAATGACATAACTGCATTTCCGGTGTATTATATCAGCACTCTACTCAGAACAAAACGTTAAGCATGAATCTGTTTACATCTACAGTAAATGTACTCAAATTTACAGAGTTTTAAAGTAACGATTCATATGTGAAAGAGATGTAATTAGTCTAGACAGAATGACAAGAAAATTGCCAGTATAATTTGAAATAGAGAACAGAAAAATCACAGATTCTATGATTATATTTTCACAAGAGAAAATTTCGAAAGACTTCCTGAGTAGGAAAATTGTTATGAAATAACTATGGTTTGCAGAAGAAGAAAAACACTTCAAAAACAACAGAAATTGCACTAAAATGGCAGAAAATTAATACAAATATTTTGAAAACAAGAGAATCATTAACAGAAATTAATTCCATTTTTAGTGAGGCAGGTAGATAGAAGAGGTTAGGACTGGAATAAGAGGAAGTAGAAACATAATACAACAGAGATAATAATGAAGAAAGACAGAGAAAGAAAAGAGAATAGGAGTGTTGAAGAAGAAAATGGTCTAAAATTACACCCCCTACTCTCACAGCTACACATCAACATACATGTAGGCCATGATATATTTAGCAAAAACACGTAGATTAGTGGTTAGAGCATTTAGCTAATGTTCGGAAGTTCATGATTTCGATTCCCGGCAACGCGTTCAGTCCACAAGCAAGACACTCTATTCCACCTTGATCCAGTCCACTCACCTGCCAAAGACAAGCTGTTACTGTATTTCAAAGGTTCAGCTTTGTCACATACTGTGTTACTCTGAATTTCCCTGAGAACTACGTTAGGGTACGCAGGTCTGACGATTGCTTATCAATATGCACGTTCATTTTACGAGCAGGCTGTTCCGTTGATCGGATCAGCTGGAACGCGTGTCGTCATAACTGACAGAGCGCTTAAATATAGAACTGGAACATCTACATTGTTGGATGACGAGAACATAAATACTAATGTCGAAGCGAGACGGGAAACAACCGAATAGTCGAGCTGTCTTAGCTGATGAGGTAACAGAAATTGCAGAAACTGACGCGTCAGCATTAAGAATTTTCGATCGACACATTCCAGATGATTATGGCCCCTGTTAATGTATATGT
The DNA here is from genome assembly GCF_001194135.2 of Octopus bimaculoides. NCBI lineage: Eukaryota > Metazoa > Mollusca > Cephalopoda > Octopoda > Octopodidae > Octopus > Octopus bimaculoides. The sequence continues at coordinate 142,882,184 of NC_068984.1, read as the reverse complement.
TTTCATTCGTATGCGCTAACTGCAGCATTAGAACGGTTTAGTTCTTATTTCTAGGAATGTATATGTTTCCTAACACCCGCGTCACAGTTAGTGACAATTATATATATATGTATCTGTGTGTGTATGTGTATGCGTGTGTGTGAACACACACACATACATACATATATATATATATGCATATATATATGTAACTACACTTGGACTGTTAGCGATTTCCCCCCTCCTTCATTTTCTTTCGGACTTTCCCATGTTTCCTGTCTCCGAAGAAGAGCTATGCACGAAACATAAAACAACATTTTTCTTTCTTTGAGCGTATTTTCAATACTTTAAATGTACTACGTCCTCACATTGTTTTTTTCTTGTCTCTTTTTCGCCGTTTTTTGTGTATATACATACATAATACACACACACACACACACACACACACACATATATATATATATATATATATATATATATATATATATATATATATGCATACATTCATATATACATACATATATATATACATGCATAGATATATACATACATACATATCTATA
>NC_068984.1:142875601-142881464 GCF_001194135.2 Octopus bimaculoides | reverse complement strand
ATATATATATATATATATATATATATATATATATATATATATATATATATATATACATACATATATGTATATATTCATGCATACTTAAGTACATACATGAAGAAGTCAATAATAGACTCCAAGTTATACAAGACAAATGTTAGCTACGTCTGGTATATACTTGATCATATGCCTGCTGTATCAGAGATGACCTTGGGTTAAATTTACAGCAACAAGAAAGCGCCAACATCACGCAACCGCCGCTGCTACCACCAGTACAACCACCAACACCACTTCCATGTGTTTCGTAATCACCTGGCCTTTCCTAGCATCTGTTTTCTGACCGAGCCTAATGTAGAATTTATACTAGCTAATATATATCCCATAATAATCACACATCTTTGAAGCTCACATACATATTGCTTTGATCTTTACTTTGAAGATGGGTGTATACGTGTGTCTACATCTGTGTGTATAATTATTAGCCAATAAATATCTAATACATACGCACGAACATAAACATACATGTACATACGTGCGTGTGTATTATATAATATGTAGGTGTACATGGATGTATTTAAATTATATCAACGTATTAATGTTTTGCAGTGTTAATTATTTCATTATCCTATAATTATATATATATAACATATATATAATATAATATAATATAATATAATATAATATAATATATATATATATATATATATATATATATATATACATTCATATATACACACATATATATATATATATACATACATGCACACACGCACACACATACACATTTATAATGTTTGTAATTGTTGTTTATATATAATGGTCTATGATGTCTATAGAAATAATTACAGCAGGCACGTGGAAAGTGTTTCATTACACAAATTTTCAATATATATTTTACGTGTGTGTGTGTGTGTGTGTGTGTGTGCGTATATATTTGTGTGTGCTTGCGCCTGTGTGTGCGTGTACCTGTGTATATGTATAATATACGCACACATGCACGCACAGACACACACACACACAAATGCACACATATATATGTACTCAGAACCGTGCTTAAATATTTATACATAGATATAAGCGCATATACACACATATGTATGTATGTGTGTATATATGTATATATATACATATATATATATATATATATATATATATATATATATATGTATGTATGCGTGTGTAGGTGTATACGTACAAATATTTATGTACATGTATGAGTGTGTGTGTGTATGTATTCGTGTATACTTACAGTCAGGTCCGCTCAGACACACACTCACACGCTCTCATGCACGCGCACCTACGCACGTGCACCTACGCACGTGCACCTACGCACGTGCACCTACGCACGCTCACCTACACACGCGCACGCACACACACACACACACACACTGGTGAATCTAGTGTTACCTGTCCATCTCCTCTCTATGGAAAATATAAATGTCTAGATGGCCATGGCTTAAATTCCGTTGGTTACTAATATGCCTACTTCAGAAGGACTTAAATGAAGATAAGCAGCGCACCACCCTAGCTACCCCTAGTCCTACCCCGAGTTCTACCCCTATGTATTTGATATTTACTTTTAGATATTATATTGAAAATATCAGCTCTCCTCTGGTCAGTGAGACTTAAGTAATGTTGTCTCGAGTCACTGCTTGAGAATCATCCGGATATGGTCACCGAAGGATGTTTAAGTGTCGAGATAATAACAGACCTCGATAGGTGCCAATGTGGGCCAAAATAGCGGTTTCAGATTTTGATACAAGGGCAGATATTTCGAGGGATGGGCTAAATCGATAACATCGAGCCTAGTGTTCAAAAGTTACTTGTTTTATCGACACCGAAAGGATGAAGGGCAAGGTCGAGACCAGCGGAATTTGAACTCAGAACATTTTACAAGGAGCAGGAATGGCTATGTGGTAAGTAGCTTGCTTACCAACCACATGGTTCCGGGTTCAGTCCCACCGCGTGGCACCTTGGGCAAGGGTCTTCTACTATAGCCTCGGGCTACATATATGAAATTTTGAATTTAGTTCACAGACCCCCAGGACAACCTTTGCGGATCATCAGATTGAGAACGAGTGGTTTAATTCATACAGTCCGTCATTCTGCCCATTCTGCCGTTTCAGAAATGTCCCCCGCTCCATGAATCGAACCCGTTGCAAACCCCTCCATCCGTTCATATAACACGGGCGTCTTTTAATTTTTGTTTTTATTGCCTTATCCTTCGTATTGTGGCAGCATTCGAATCAGGCCCGATGTCAAAGACCCTGCCCAATGTGTCCGTCCAAACAATATGTCTGCGTTGTTTTCTAACCCGGCAGACAAAGAGTCCTGAGATCGATGTTAACATTTCAGGCCTTATGCCGAAATAAGTCATTATGACGAACACCATCAGCACCACCACCATCGACAACATCACCACTTTAAATACCTATATATCTATACACAAATGAAGATCAACAAGACATGAGCAACAACAGCAACAAATTAAACTACCACCACTACTACTACTACTACTACTACAACGACATCAACGACTACTAATACAACTACCATAACTACAGATGCTTCCACTATTAGTACAACAACAACGTTTACTACTACTGCTGCTGCTTCTTCGACTACTACTAATTCTGCTTCTTCTACTACTACTAGAACAGCTAACTACAATCCCAACTACAATTACAGCTATTATAACTATTACTACAACAATGACAATTACTACTACTACTACTGCTGCTGCTTCTGCTGCTACTACTACTACTACTACTACTACTACTACTACTACTACTACTACTACTACTACTGAGATTGAAATATCAGCAATACTGACAACAGGAGTGAGACCACCATCACCATCACTTCCACCAGCCTCAAATATCACTATAAATAACCTCCAATATCACTACTACTACTACTACTACTACTACTACTACTACTACTACTACTACTTCATCTACCACTACAAGCAGTACTGAAATCAGCACCACTAATATCAAAACCACCACTACTACCGCCAAAACAATCACCACCAGCACCACCACCACCACCTCAACCGCCACCATAACATCGCTCCTACCAACGCAGCCATGAATTCCAAAAACCACAACACCACAACCACTAACCCTCCGCACTACTTTCCTTCCCCCCCCTCCCTTGCAACACCATCGCCACTACCACCACCAACACCATCACCTCTACCTTCAACCAAATCTAGTTCATCAACCAAAGCCAGAACCAGATTCTATCATAAATTTTATCTTGGCTATGTTTGAAGTTCTGTCTATTGCAGGCATCAAAGACATTTTGAAAGATTTCTGCTAAGATCAGCGAAAGAGATTTTGTTAAAGGTATATAAATCACATTGACATATTTATCTTCTGTTGGAATCTGGTTCTTTCCGATTGACTGGATACAATGAATGAACAGAATTTGGATTTATTTTTTCGGTTTTTGAACAGTGTTTTGGGGTTATGATTGGTGTTGCGAGTGGTGTTGGTGGTTGTTGTATAGGTGGTAGTGTTTTGGTGTATGATGCATCGAGGTTGGGTGTTGCTTGGTTGACGAAGTCGACGGTAAGAAATAGATTAGGTTACGTCTTACTGATTCAATATAACTTTTATATTGTTTTATTTCACGCAGGTAGAGGGGAGGAGAAACAGCTTAACGTAAGACGAAAATTATAGCCTTTGAAAATAACGTACACCACTGTTTCGATTCTCGGTTAAGCCAAGTTCGGGCAGCGAAAAGCATCTAGTTCCTCATACCTTTTCTCTAGAGCAGAGGTAGTGGAGGCGCAATGGCCCAGTGGTTAGGGCAGCGGACTCACGGTCACAAGATCACGGCTTCGATTCCCAGACCGGGCGTTCTGAGTGTTTATTGAGCGAAAACACCTAAAGCTCCACGAGGCTCCGGCAGGGGATGGTGGCAAACCCTGTTGTACTCTTTCACCACAACTTTCTCTCACTCTTTCTTCCTGTTTCTGTTGTACCTGTAATTCAAAGGGTCAGCCTTGTCACACTGTGTCACGCTGAATATCCCCGAGAACTACGTTAAGGGTACACGTGTCTTTGGAGTGCTCAGCCACTTGCACGTTAATTTCACGAGCAGGCTGTTCTGTTGATCGGATCAAATGGAACCCTCGTCGTCGTAAGCGACGGAGCGCCAACAACAACACAGCAGTGGTTCTCAACCAGGGTTCATATGACTCTAGGGGTTTATATGAGATTTTGTTGCTAAGGTGTATGTAAAATATTTTGGTCATATTTCGACAATACACGAAATATTTTAAGATTCTTTTTTGTATTGTTCCTAATGGTCAGAAGGGAAGAAAATATCAGAGTAGAGGAAAGAAAGTGCCGATGGCATAAATATGTTGAGTCTCAGCTTGCCAGGAAATGACTCACAAATTTGATTTTCTTAATTTCATGACCTTTCACTGCGGCACATGTGGAATGAGACGTACAAGATTCAACTATGAACTTGCAACAAACTGCCGTTGACTCGGTTATAGTTTTGAGCGGCGCCTTCTGAAGCATATTCGTCATGCGTTGACCTCTTCAACCGCAGGTTCAAGCGTTGAGATCTGTTCTGATCAACATTCGCTTGTTCCACTGTTAGAGCTGTTGGGGATTGGCTGCGCTTAGTCTTCAAACTCGTCTTCGACCTTGTCGCCAGGAGTGGTCCTACCAGGAGTTTAGAACTCCCGACGTCATCGTTGCTCCACGTAAATCCCACCCCCGCGCGACAAGGAGCGATTATCAGAGAGGTATGCGTAATATTTAGCTATAAAAATATAACAGGAATTTTAAAACACTGAATAGTTAAATAGGAATCAAAGAGACAGAAATAGATTGAGAACCGCTGTTCTAGAGCCATTCGCTCAGTCAGTTTTGGAATGGTGCATTTTGGGATAATTAAATGAGAGACGAAATTTCAGAAAAGCTAAGTACTCTCCATAAATCTTATAATTCACAGTGTCAAGCGGAGATGCTTGCTTTATCTCACCCTTTGCCCCAGGATCTCGTCACGAAGCCCGATTTAAATCAATTCGTTACAGTCCACGAGACAACAGTTTCACACAGGAGCGACGATTTCGGTTGAAATGGAGACCAAATATTCATCAGATGCTTTCTCTATTTTATTTGATCCTAAGACAATCAATGTGAACCTCAGTCAAAGATATTAGAATTTACCGTTGGAATGGGAAAGGGAATGCAAGAAATTTAAAAGTAGCTTTGGTTTATCAGGTAGTCAACAATTCTTGTAATTCAACAACACCATATCTTCAGTGACTAATGAATTATAGTTGTGACGTCGGCCCCAGTGAAACACTGGTACTTAATTTACCAAACTACAGGGATGATGAAATCAAATATGCAACTTCTGATAAATTAGTGTGTCCTATGGAAAGTTGCGTTTGGCATTTAGGACAAGGGCCGTGTTGGAAATTCAGGCTGAATTTGATACCAAGACCCAAAGAAAGCCAGAACGTAAGATACAGTAATGTATAATTTCATATTGCACTGTACCAGTACCATCCACAACACCACAACTTTGTTTCAATAAATATTAAAATTAATTACAATTTTATGTGTTATCTGCCAGAAAAAAATAGATTAAAACTTCACAGATGTAATTAGTTTTAATGCATCTATAATTTTAGGGAATACTCCTAAACATGAAATCATTACAATAGAAAGAATATTTAACTGAGAGAAACACAAAAACAAAACAAATAAGAAAAAGAAAAGCATTACAGTAACTGAAGTAGCAACAACAGCTGAGAATGAAAACAACAAACGTAAACAAGAAGAAGAAGAAGAATATTTAACAAAATCAAATTTATATAAATCGTAAAAATTCTAATTGATATAAACAC
>NC_068984.1:142873235-142875303 GCF_001194135.2 Octopus bimaculoides | reverse complement strand
TATATATATATATATATATATATATATACGGATGTGTATATATATACATATATGTCTGTGTCTGTGTGTTCTTGGTTCTTTCATTTTACTGTTTGTCTTTTTCCATCGTGGTCCAAACTGGCATAAAGCGATAATTAGTCAATTGACGCTCATGTGTATTCCGATAGTTTATTACACTATTGAGTTACATTCTAGCGGGAGTGCTAGCGAGTGAACTTGGTTCAAATTCTCCCGACAGCAACATCTTTATACGCTTTGCTATTATATATATTTTTTTTTTTTAAATCCGAGAATAAGGGTGTGGGGGACTTTCGTGGTAAGAAATTCGTGTGTGTGAATGAAAAGGAAAATCATGTCTGATTGTTTTCAACGTAAGGACCTTAGCTAAAACTTTCGCACACACAAAATGGCAATTTCCCTCTGGGACGAAATAATTCTAACATTGAAGACGAACACAGGAACCAACTTATCGGATTCGTAACAATTTCTGTCCAGATAATTTCGCTCTCAGATTTTAGTCGACCTGAGACTGAGTGAACAATGGATTACGGCAAAAGTTAAATGTTTAACCTACATCGATTTTGTACTTGGTTTGGTTTTCAAGATTCTTGATGTGGATTTGTGTGTTGAAACAAATTTTGTTGTGTCTTGGGAAGGTCATTAAGCCAATAATAATAATACTGGCTCTGGTTCCGTTCCACTTCTTTATTATTAGTCAATTGGTTAAATATCTATTCAACTAATCGGTCACAAACCTATAACATCACAAACCAATCACAAACCTGTAACATGTTTCCAACTCCATTCATGTAATATAAATAAACAGCGTAGATATACAATCTGAGAGAACTCGTCGAGACAATGAGAGAGAACAAGACAATATATATATAGGGAATGGATTGCTGAAAAGTTTCTGGGTTTAAGGGTATCGTGAAATGCTTGGCTGGAGGTCCAACCGTTCGAGTCTTTTACGTGGTTTAGAATAACTGAAGGACCGCTGCAATAAGTGTGTGAATCTGAGAAGGGAATATGTTCAATAAAATCATAATTCACAGATCCTCCTGTATTTTCTTCTGCCCAAAATCTCGTATATGTGTCATCACACAACTTGCTAACAGTAGGAAAAAATAAATTGAACTCGAACCGCATTTTATTCGAAGCAGAAAAGGTTAAGATGTACAGGATGCTACACAGAATCTGTGTGCAAAAACAAAACTATTCGAAAACAATCTTGTATTTTTCTATCAAATGTGAGGTTGAAAAAAATGGCCGAAACTTATGGCTCTACTGTGTATGGTCGTTAATTAAGATCTATTTACAAAGACAGTTGGGTTAGAATGTGATGGCTTATTCAGCACTACATTATAGTTTCAAGAAGTAATACGGCAAAAGAATCGGGATGCAGTATGTAGTAACTGATATAATCTCGGATATTTCTCGTTCAACAATTATTTTCTAAAGCAACCACGAATGCGGAGACTCAAACATTCTACGTAGGTAGGACTGGAGAGTTCCTGAAATATAATTTGCTCTGGTAATCAGTAAAGATCAGAAATCCTTTTCAAGGTCAAAACCACTTAGTTCCTTCGGTATATCGGTAAGCTTCCTGCTATCACAAATACCTAATAAGATTATGGTAATGAGCAGAAGGAGGGCAAAGTTATTTAACAATTCTCCTTATTGGTTATTACTAAGAATTAACTATAATTATGCATCGCGTTGGGATAGCGTCTTCAGAACAACTCAGTTTAAGAGACACAATATGTATATAAATACACACGAACGTACATATGTATGGAGGGACATACACACACGCATAAACACACATACATGCATACATATAAACCTATGTCTGTACGCCTGCGTGCGTGTATGTGTGAAGTCACCTTGTATCACTATGTGTAGTTTTATACATAGATCATGTACACGCACGTAATATAATATCCTGTAATATATATATATATATACATACATATATATATATACATACATATATATATATACATACATATATATATATATACATACATATATATATATACATACATATATATATATACATACATAT
>NC_068984.1:142869876-142873173 GCF_001194135.2 Octopus bimaculoides | reverse complement strand
ATATATATATATATATATATATACGCATGATTTATGTATGGAGGTATGTATATTTATATGTACGCACACAAACACACAGATGCACAGAGCAGAAAAGAATATAGCAATAGACACACATGGAAAAACACACAAATACATACATACATTCATACATACATGCATACATACATACATACGTACATACGTACATACATACATATACAATACATACATATATGTTTACATACATACATATCCACATACATACATATATACATACACACACACATACATGCATACATACATATATATACCTACATACATTCATACATACATACATACATACATGCATACATACAAACATAGATACATGGATTTATGGACGAATTTATGATGTTGGTCTAAAATGGAGCTGACCTAAGAGGTAACACAGTAAAGAATGTGTTCAGTATATTAACGTTAGTTTCTGTCTAAAGCATTTTTGTATAAGAGACAACTTCAATATCTCTATTAATTCATCTTTTAGACTTAATCTAACTTCTGCCACTTGCATAAGAGCTGGACAATTCCACGCAATATATCGTTGTCATATTAAAGGAAGCTAATTCGAACAGGATGTAACTTGTGTTAATACATGGTCGCTTGATGTGCTGAGAATAACAGTGAAATGTTTCTCTGTATTCGCATTATAATGTCTTTGAAAAGAGGAGTGTTTTAATAATAGAAGCCGCAGTGCACTGAATATGGCGAAAAAAAGATGGATGCTGACGATTGGAAAGCCTTTAGCTACAATTCTGCTGGATTAACGGTGATGCCACAAAGCGTATCTAGGGTCGACTGTAATAGAAAAAATGTGGTTATAGGAAAAAAGATCTGTTCATTGACGATAAAATTACGTGTAAGATGGACAACAGACCTAGGGATCAAACTTGTTTACCTTTACTCAATCTGCAAGAAAAAGCAAGCGAATTAAAAGATATTTTCACATATGTATCTGGTACCTCTTAACCCATTGCGTGCCATGAGCCCCATTTGGGGATCAACTAAGAACAGTCTCCTCACTGCCGATTGTTTGTTGCATTTAAAGTGAAATGCTTATGTACTTTGCATTTGCAGAGGTGTGTTTAACGATATTCAGTAATTAAAGTTTGTCATTATTAACTCTAGCTAATTGTAGAGGATATTTTTGTCATAAATCGCAATTTTTGAACTACAAAAATATTGACTGTTTTCAAAACGCTTTTTTTTGTTCTTCTGCTTGTTTCGCATTTCCCATCTATATCATTCATTGATATTCCATACACATTCGCATTTGATATTATGGTTTCAAAAAAACTAAAATGTTTATTATTGCAATTGAATAGAAAAGGATAAATATGTTTTTTTCCGGCGATCTCCCTTTGCGACTGTTCGAAAAATTTATCATAATTTCCAAAATAATTCACATACGAAGAAAATTTAAATGCTATATATTGTTTTAATTCCTAAGACACCTGGCAGAGAGCTCCTTCAAATGCAGTTGCTGTGTACGTGACTGCAACACCCGTGTACGCCTGTACAGCCACAATGCGTAGTAGTTGAATAATGTTCTTGAGGCCACAATTTACTCACACGCAGCATATTTCAGAGCTTATCGCTAATTCAGTTCTTAACCAAATTGAAAACTGTTGACGTTTTTGTAGAGGACTGGTCCCTAGCAACATTTTGGTATAAACAAATTCAGATTTGATCCAGTAGAAAAAAGTTTACATCAAAATTTGAAGCGACGTTATAGGAGGGTAAGTAACGTTTCCACTCAAGTTCAGATCTAAATAACTTTTTTTTTATTTATTTTAAATGTAAAATATATTTATCTTAGCTTCAATGATAGAAGAAAGTGTGAAGAATTTCATAGTTTTGTTCCCATGTAATAAATATGTGTATCAAAAACTTTGGGTGGTAATATATGAAAAATAAAACAGGACAAAAAATTGGATTCGATTATAACTTTTTTTATTTTCAAAACAAAGTATATTTTAATTATGCTTAAATGATAGAGCTCAATTCGAGGAATTTCATGGTATCAGTCACATGCAATGAAGTTTTAAAAGAAAAAAGTTATAAGTGCTTGTTTCTCAAATTTGAGGGCGGTAATATAGTTCTATACTTTTTTAATGAATATAGTTCTGTAAGGGAACTTTTAATGTGTGTCAACGGCATCATTGTGGTAAGGAAAAGATTATCAACCACACCGCTAATTGACACATTTGACACATTATTAATTAGCATAACAGCATAACCTGGAAAAAACATGGATTACATGGAAAAATGCGAGCAAGAGAAATAATATTTTTTATATTATGAACCTGGAAAATTACAAGATAAGTTATTACATCCGGTAACGTACAGAACAAGAACATTTTTACTTAAAATATTGCAGCTGGGGATAAAATTTGACTATTGAAATTTATTTGATTTTAATTTATTAAGTAACATTATAATTAAACAAGGTACCATAGATGTAGCCTATTCAACAAACCAGATGATAAAAGACTGGTCTACATTGCCTTCAAATAATTCCTGGACGCCAGAGTACAATTCCTCTCTTTGCACCTGTAAATCTGTTGCCAAATGCAAAATTAACCGATTTGCAATGATTTTCTGATACCCAAAATCTTGGATCGTCTTCTTCAATTCATTTGTGATCAGAGTTCAGTTATGGTACGTCTGCTTACGCGAATCTGTCCATACATGGGCGGTTCATATCAAGGGGTACAGTTGATGATTTCTCACTGCGTGGTTTGTGTTCACTGCTTGTTTCCTTCTACTTAAACCTCTTCATCTCTCTGCGCACATTATTCTTGCGATTGTTGCTACCTTCATAATCGACTTGTTTTCTTCTGATACTGCATATCCTACACCGTCCTTCATCAAGACTTCACTGGGAGCAGGTTGCTTCTATTTGGGATAAAAACAATTTAGACGACCAGTGTTAATAAAAAATATTATACCTGCTTTTGCATTACTTTTTGTACAACCAGTGTGAGAGTGAGTGTGTGTGGGCATGTCTGTGTGTGTCTACATAGAAGAAATATATATCGCTGGATAGAAAAGTAAATGGACAGATAGATAAACTAAATTACATGTAATATATCCAAGTGCTACGAGTTAGGTCGTCGATATAAAGCAGGCGAAAACAGAACTACATCACATATAAAACATTCATCCACTCATACGCACACACACAACTCACACATACACAGACACACAGACTCACAGAAATACATTCATTCATACACATATTTCTTATAAATACACAAAATACAGACATATATATAT
>NC_068984.1:142868254-142869088 GCF_001194135.2 Octopus bimaculoides | reverse complement strand
ATATATATATATATATATATATATATACGTAAATATATCTGTGTGTGTATAGAGAGAGATGGGTATATACATATGTATATATATTGTTCGATTGTGAACTTGTGAATAGTTGCATACACACAAATAAAGTCACATACACACACACAAACACATGCATACAGAAATACCTACCTACATAGATACCGAACCACGTACATACACATATACAATAGACATATATTTGCACGGCACCACTCAATTACCCTCACACCTTTACCTCCCTCATACCCATTCTTTCTGTCTGTCTGTCTGTCTGTCTGTCTGTCTGTCTGTCTCTGTTTATATATATATACACACCATCTCTCTTTGTCTTTCTCTCTTTCACTCTGCTTTCTGATGTCAACCATCAGGTTGTGCCACGACAACGGCTGTGTGTGAGAAACGTTATAAAACACAGAATTATCACTAAATAGAGGAAGATAGAGCATCTAATATCCAGACTCTAATCTAATAGAAGCTGCTACATCCTTGTAGCAAAGTCAACAATAACGATATGGAAATACATAGATTAGATTTGCTGCCAATTCTAAAGAACCAATTATCACATGAATCTCACTACTTCTCTGTGTGTGTGTGTGAGTGTGTGTGTGTGTGTGTTTGTGTGCGTGCGTGTGCGCGCGCGCCTGTGTAATGGTGTGTGGGTTTATATACATACTGATACTTACAGAGAAACATACATGCAACTTTAGATAACATACAAGATGTATATAATATATATATATATACACATATATGTATTGTATACAAATATCTATATATAAACATATATAAATATTTATATATATATATATATAT
>NC_068984.1:142867021-142867966 GCF_001194135.2 Octopus bimaculoides | reverse complement strand
ATATATATATATATATATATATATATACGTGTATATATACATGGGTTGTCTATCTGTTTCCTTGCATACGTGGATATAATAGTAATTTTTACCGATGTATATGCATTTATAAAATGAAGTGTTCGGAGACACGCATAGGCGAGAAGTTTTTTCGCAATGAGAAGTCGTACTTTCGATTCCGTCGAGTAGCATTTGGTCAGACATCATACACCATGAACTCAAGTTGACCATGACTTTCTATATGAAAATTGTTACTCGGGAGACGTGTTAAATATGTAGGTTAGATTGGATCATTGCAATAAGCCTCCATCATTTTCACACTATGTTAGTCACATTAATTCTTCTTTAAAATCAATTAATTATACTTATCACAGTGGAATATACTGTCTCTTTCTCCACAAATGGGTCTCATTAACGATCAGTTGAGGTAAGAACCAAAATCTTTCTCGCTGAATTGGGGAAAATCCTTTATTTTTATCAAAATTTGTATCTACCCATGTACGGATATATATATATTTAAAATATATTATATATATATTATGCATACATAAATACATTCACACACACACACACAAACACACACACACACACACATATATAACCACATGTGAATCGTGAGCAATTTTTTCCCTCCGTCTTCTGTTTCTATTGGACTTACCTCTGCTTCTGAAGAAGAGCTTTTCTCGAAACGTTAAAACATCTTTCTTTCCCTTAGCGGCTGTTAATACTGTACATGTACATTCACTACTGAATGGACCATAAACAAAAATTGACTTAAAAAAAGGATTTCGATAATCCTTTCAGGTGGTGCTATTAAGTTAGACATGGCCTGGACCAATGTTTGGTCGAAACATATCTAAGTTTACTTATCTAAGTTTATATATATATATATATATATATATATATATATATACACACATATTTATATCTGTATGTATATGTATA
>NC_068984.1:142862955-142866397 GCF_001194135.2 Octopus bimaculoides | reverse complement strand
TATACATATATATTTAAGGCAGTTTCTCTGCTTCTATCTCTGCTGTACAGCGTTTATATTTATTTCACGTTGATATTTTATAAAGCAGAAAATATTTTCTCCAAGCTTTTGACAGTTGATATACGAAACAATTTATATAACATATTGCTAAAATATAGAATCTTTCATATTTACTTCTGCATGAGGTACATTAATATTGTTTGTGTTGTTGATTTATTGTTAGTGTTTTATATGTTGGCGTCGTTGCTACCGTCATCATCATCATCATCATCATCGTCATCATCTTCAACATCGACGTCGTCATCATCATCATCATCATCATCATCATATCATCATCGTCATCGTCGTCGTCATCATCATCAGCATCATCATCATCGTCGTCGTCGTCGTCATCATCGTTACTACTACTACTACTACTACTACTACTACTGCTGCTGCTGCTGCTACTACTACTACTACCACTACTACTACTGCTGCTGCTGCTGCTGCTACTACTACTACTACTACACAGTTGTTTTTTGTTTTTCTTTCCTTCACATGAACGATAGCTAAGCTACAAGTAATCACATGTGTACATACACAAATTCAATTTTTTCCCCTTCCATTGCATACATAGGCATATACATATATGCATAAACACACACGCCTATACCAATATGTATACGCATACACTCACACACACTCTCATACATACTCACACACACATATATGCATACATATATATAAATATATAAATATTTTTTTGAAAAAAGTATGTTATAAAATATTATTTTCTCCGAATCTTCCATTTAATTTTCTGTATTTTTTTCTTTATTTAATTTTGGGGATATTTTAAAATTTTCTTGTTTTTTTCTTGTTTATCTTTATATGAGTTTTACGTGTAGAATTTTTTAATCAATTTTGATTACTGATATCATATCTGTCTTTTTTTCCTTCTTTAAATTCTTTTTTTTTTATTCTTTGGATGTGGAATTTTAATCAAAAAAAGAACAGGTAAAAACATGGCGAAACAAAATTGACAGAACAATATGTCTCTACTGTAACCCGCACACAAGCCTACCCTCTCCATTTAACATGTTCTTTCAACGTATATATAGTTAAGTATCTATATTTTTGCTCCACATGTTAGAAATGGCACCAATATTTACCTCAAATCATACTTAAGCAGGGAGTAAGTGGACAACCCAGTAGCATAAACATCGGGAAACCAAGTTCCAGATTTTTGAGTGGTCCCAATGATTTGACTGTACCAGCGCTTGCGTTCCCAAGCGAAAAGCATCAACGAAGCAATTTTTTTTACGGTTTTTGCAGAGCATAACTTTCGAAATGTTCCTGGTGATTGAAGTAGGTGTGTCTTAGGAACATACAGTCATACTCTTAATATTTATAAACGAGGCGGAATACACTGACTGCTTTAATTCTAGTTACTGAACGAGGAGCGTAAAGAAGTGAAAACCCATGCTTCCTTATAACCTTAATGACTAAAGAGCAGAGACGGATTTTAAGCAAGCGTTTATGTTCCCAATTTAATTGTACGAACGAAGTAATGCCCTCATGTTTTTTTCAAGCTGACAAAAAAATCCCTAAGTCTTAAGATGTCACCAACTTCGGATTAGAATCTAGAATGTGTATATTTAAAGAAGTGTTTAAAAGACGATAAAGTTTAGCGGAGTTGCGCGAGTCACCGAGAGCTTACGTCGTTTTCAGTTTAGGCGTGTATTGAGAAACTTTAGCTAGATCTATAATGCCCCTACTCTTATTATCAGCAAACGTAAGAAAGATCTTTGAACAGCAGTTCCCCAAGTAGAAAAGTAAGCAGAAAAACGTATCATAATAGACATAGGAGTAGCTTTGAAAATTAGAACATATTATTGTCATGCATTCAGTCGGTTCTCCTTGTGTCTTGTGTCACTTGAGGCAACAGCATGATCATTCTACCTTCTAATACTGAGAGCGTCCTTGACAGCTTGTTCCATTGTTAACCATCTGCTTTTGTTATTCTTCCCTTCCACATTTCCTTTGGTCGGCCATGACTTCTTTTACTTTGTGGGACCCATTGCAAAGCAATCCTGACGAGTAAGCTCGGTTTATAGCAACAAACTCGACCCAACCATTTCCATCTCCTTTCTTCAACAATTTCTCTTATTGGTTTCACATTAGCCTTGATGTGTATTTGGCTATTCCACATCATAATTTGACCAGTAGACCTTCAAAATTTTTCGTAAGCATCTATTTTGAAACGCCTCCAATTTCTTTTCAATACTTTTGGTTGTTTTCCAACATTTGGATCCAGAGAGGAATATGCTAAGTATGTAGCTTTTGTAACATCGTATTTTGGTGTTCTTCCTCAGTATTAATGCTCTGTAGGTAGTCGTAAAATTTAACTGTCATTGTATGGCTGTAGCGGTTTTATGAGTTCTTAGTTGCGTATATTTTCTGCATCACTAGCAAGAGTGAGAGAAACGCCTGCTCGTGGAGGGATCAGGACTGAAGCAAGTGTTCCCCAGGCAGCTCTGGCTGTATATAAATGAAATAATTTCTAATTAAGATGCCTGGACAGCAATTAGTGCAGGATTAGAAATTGATTGTATCAATCGCGGTTGTTGACTGCAGCTATTTTTTTTATAGACCTGTCAATGATGAAGCACACAATCCACCTGGACAAGATCTGAATTCATAACACAAAACGACGTAAAGCAATGTCGTAAAAACGGGCTTCTTTCAGTTTCTGTCTACCAAATCCACTCACAAGGCTTTGGTCACCCCGAGGCTGTAGTAGAAGACACTTGCCCATGGCGCCACGCAATGGGACTGAACTCGGAACCATGTGGTTTGTAAGCAAGCTACTTACCACACAGCCACTCCTACACCTATATATATACATACATGCGTACACACAGAAACACACACACACACACACACACACATAATGAAATTTTTTTTAAAAATATTATATCAGTGGCCAGCATATAAAAAATAGACTGATTAAGGTGTGAAAACATATATATAATTATAATTAAGAGCATAGAAAAAATTTCTAGGCTATATGCTAAAAGTAGACGCTAAATCACCCCAACCCTCTAAAAATTACAAAATTACACGTGTTGAAATCGAGGAAGCAAGCCAACGGCAATTAATAACAATATAGATAGCCCTGGATTAACCAATTATCTCAAATAGCTAATTTATTTCCTGTATGTATACTCTGCTGATGAGGAAAAGCCACTGGGCAAATCCAGAAATGAGCTAATCCAGGGCTTTCCAAATTGCTATTAATTGCCGTTGGCTTGCTTCCTCCATTTCAACATGTGTAATTTTGTGATTTTTAAAGTGGTGAGATGATGTAGCGTCTACTTTCAACATAGAGTCTAGAAAATGTCTATTCCCTTAATTATATATATATATATATATATATAGATATAGATATAGATATATATATATA
>NC_068984.1:142856345-142862512 GCF_001194135.2 Octopus bimaculoides | reverse complement strand
GATGAATGATGATGATGATAGATAGATAGATAGATAGATAGATAGATAGATAGATAGATAGATAGATAGACAGAGAGAGAGAGAAACATGCATACATGGGCATATGTTCACATATGTTCATATCTCTAGACATAGCTGATCTACATTCTTTCAAGCCTTGGCTAAGACGATCTCCAACCAATTCACAAACGTTACAATTTCAGTCTCTCTCTTCCTTTCACGAATATTGAAGCGTAATCGTTGAAACTTTCTCGGTTTTCTTTTGTCTCTTCATCTTCGTTGAAATTATTGACATTGAGACAAGTTTTACTAACAATACATATGGCACTGTTTTGATAATTTCTAAATATGATTCCAGCGATTGCGCAGTGATGTCATTCAAAATTTATAAACACTTTCTTTACGTTTTCCTTCAAAATAATCCCTCTCACAAGTTTGGTTTCATCCCACACAGAGAATTTTCTAACCTATCCGTCTTGTTTTGTCCACACCGCAACCATCATCATCATCATCATCATCATCATCATCATCATCAATGCATTGTTATATCTTTGAAAAGCCTGATTCTCAAATAGCATTATAAATCCAGTTAGCAGATGATGAACCGTTTCTCTCGTCTATTTGCATAACCTTCACAAGCCTCTTACCAATTCCATCCATCTTAATTATTTCCTCTATGTTTTTGTTTTTGCTGTTTCCTACAGAACATTAATGATGAATGAAGTTTTCCTGGAATCTAATTTATAGCTTAACTGTCCATGTTTTATTTATTTCTTCTTTTCATCTCAGCTCTTAAAGACTTAACACTCGCGAGTTTTATCTCCATACTCCTTAAACCTTACTTCTTTTCAGATGTGTTACAACTTCTCTTTTAGATACGACTGGATTTCGTTCCATCTTCCATTTATTTTGTCTCTAATCATTCTTCTTTCTCGATTGCCAACATTTCACCTCTGCCCCCAACGTTCATCGTTGTACCTTTTGCTTCTCTCTTAAAAGAACATCATTATTTCCTGATCCTTATTCCCCATGCAATATTTCATCACACTGCAACGATCCATTTTAACTTTCGAAACGTTATTTACATCATTCATGTTCTCATATCTCCATCTCTCTTTGCTCTGTCATTTGTAGCTCTTAATGTCTTTCTCGGTTACTAAGCTGCAGATTCTCTCAGGGGATTCTCTTAATAATTCCATCCAACATTCCTTGATCTATTCAGCTCTATTGAAGAACAATCAACAAAGCGCTGGCTACCATGCCCACTCTAAACTTTACATTTATTGTCGAAATTCTGCAATTTACAACCAATGTTTCATTAAGATTTCCGTTTTACATGAAGTCAATAGAATTTTCGTTTTCCTTTCCCTAATATCATTTTGATTGCGTCAAGAAATTTCAGGGAAATGAAGTGATTCTTTTTAAAAGTGGTACAGTTAATTTACTTCCCGATTTAAACTCCCAACTAGGTCCTTGGAAACCTCTATCAAAGGGACTATATTGCATGAAGTCAGCTAAAGCTCCAGTTTCAGTGTACATGCTCCCTTCGTTCGTTCTTTCGTTCGTTCTTTCGTTCTTTCTTTTTTTTCGTTCGTTCGTTTTATTTTCTTTCCTTTCTCCTGCACACAAAGAAGACCTTCAAAGTGGTCAATTAAGTTAACATTCTTCTTCTGACAAAAAGTGTAAACACACTTCTAAACCTGGTACCTTCTACACCACCAACTTGAATTAATAGTTGCACATTCCAAATGCTTTTTTTGAAACCATTCTGCCCAGTGCCTACAAGTAGATAGGTATATTTCAGGGAGTTAGTCTTTCACCCTAGCTGTTTGTGATTTTTATGATACCCCTAACACAGATATTACAGAGATTGACACCGGGGTAGACTTCAAAAATGGAGAAAAGTCGAATCATTTGTATATGGATGACTAAAAAATCTTCGGTATGAGTGAGTGTGAAAGAAATGGTCATTTAAGCAGTGCCGATAATCAATAAGGATATCGGGATGGGATTTGGGATTAATAAGTGTGGTGTGCTTATCATTAAAAAAGGAAAGGTATTATCTGATGGTGCAGAACTTCCTAACTATGAGAGAATTAAGATGTTGAAGGGGTTGATATTTTGGAATACAACAAAAGCAAGTCGAGGGAGATGAAGGAAAGTTTTTGGCGAGAATACTTTAGGAGAACAAAATTAAGTTCGAAGAGTATACTCAATGGATAGAAAAAGATTATTCTAATGAATATATGGGCTATCTCCTTAATTCGATTTGGCGCCGGTGATGTTAGATTGAAAATAACGAACTTGAAGAAATTGATAGAAAAACTGGGTAAATGACGAAAATGGACAAGGAACTGCACCTTAAACGGATGTCGGTAGATTGTACGCGTCTAGAAACACAGGTGAAATAGGTTTCGTGGAATAGGTTTCGTGATGCAAGATCTGTGTTGCCAATAAAGAAAAAAAAAGTCTGCGATGATATGTCAAACAGTAGATTGAATCTTTGGTTGTTTCTGTCAGAAATAGTGAAAATGTGAGACACCCAAAAGAATTAAAAACAAAACAAACAAGATGAAGAGAGCAAAGAATGAACAAGTGGAAAGTGAAAGCGATGCATGGGCAATTCTACAGAAATAATAATAATAATAATAATAATAATAATAATAATAATAATAATAATGAGAGAGACCAATGAGCTTTATCCTTTGAAATTTATCATACTACTAACGTTAGACTGGGATTTTCTCCATAAAGACTCGACATATTATGAAGTGATGAACACAACATATGATCGTGGAGGAGAAAAATGTGTAACGCCATAGAATTGGCTAAATTATGGTATTATAGTACAGCGGATATCAATGAAATTTTTTTTTAATGTGAAATATGAGGTCCTGGACAGAGAACTGAAGACAGTTTAACAAAATGATGAAAATCGTTTCTGTGGTAGTTTGTTGCAGTCAGCACAACACCGAAATTTCTACTTAAGAGATTCTTAAGATTTGACGAGAGCTGTTATCACAAAACCTCAGGAAAACATCCCTTGTAACGAAATTAGCATGAAATCACTTTTGCATAATAATGATAATACTAACAATAACAACAACAACAAAACTACAACAACAATACAACGCAATTAAGTTGATTATTCAGTTTTTCATTTATCTGTTTATCTGCTATATTTCTTTTGAACAGATACTGTATCGTGTAATACATTGAAATCCTCCTTACAGCACATCTGTATTAAAATTCAGAGGCGTTATTTTAACGTTCATCTTCAATTCTAGTTTATTTCACTGCTCTCTCACTCTCTCTCCCTCTCTTTCTCTCAGTCTCTATCCCTTTTGTCTCTCTCTCTCTTTCCCCCTCTCTCTATCTCCCTGTGACTGTCTGTCTCTCTGTGACTCACTGTCTCTGTCTCTCTTTTTCGTAGTCACATTTTATTCTGTTTTCACTTTTCAAGAGAAATTCCTAAGTAGGTGATACCATGTTTAACAGTTTATAATTTGATTTGCGAATTTTGTTGTTCCTCTCATATGAATTTTTGATAAGATTAGCCGGCCTCTGGCTCAGTGACATATTTAAGACTTATAACTTTCATTTTTGATATAAATTATAACAGCTTCATGGCCACTGTCTTAAACAGAATGTTGGAAAGTTCAACTTTCAGACTTATTCCTTAATTGATTGCTTCGCCAAACACCAGAGTTGACAGATTTTAGGTGCATTTTGGAGCAGGTGCTGACCTCCAGATACTTTTCTTTCATACATGGAACTTTCTACAATGGTACAATGGTCAGAAAACATTCTAGCAATCATCTCCACATTTGTAGAGAAAACTATTGAAAGTATTTTTATGTCTGATGGAAAGGTGAGTCGTTTATTCAAAATAGAGAATTCTGTGAGAAACAAATTTGCTTCCAGACGTGTTGTGATAACGCTGTATTTATCTAGTCTTCCAAGAAGTTGTTGTTGAGAATCTGAGGTCTGTCAGAAACAAAATATTGGTTTTGGGGATTAAAGATGGGAGCTCCGTCCTAGTGGATTAACCTGATAGAAATAGCAGTTTAGAATCCCTCAAGTCGCATCCTTCTTCCCTGGGAAAAGTAAGGACTTATATAAGTTTACAGACTCGTTCAATGGGGTACTGTTCATGATCCAAATGTTTTCAGTGGCAACAATCGCTAAATTGGGAATAAACGAAAGCAAGCATTAATATAGGGATCAAATATATTTGAGAGATCATCTAACAGTCCGATATAATCCTAAAGATTTGCAATAGAACTAGAGATAACTCATATGTAATATATTGTACATATTAATAAGGCAAGAGCTTGTAGAATCGTTGGAGCCTGCAAGAGCATGCAGAACCGGATGAAAATGCTAAGCGGCATTTCGTCCGTCTCTACGTTCTGAGTTCAAATTCCGCAGAGTTCGACTTTGCCTTTGATCCTTTCGAGTTCAGTGAAATAATTGCCCGTTGATTACTGGGGTCGATGTAATCGACTGACACCCTTCCCGAAATGCTGGCCTTGTGCCAACATTTGAAACATATGTAGTATATATATTGCTAAATTTAAAGTAAAGACTATTTGCCAACATAATGTGGCTGTCCTGGAAGGGACGATTGTTACTGTTGTTTAACCACAGGAAACGTCGTTTCCAGCTGGCTATACAACACAATATCTGTATCCTTATATTTTCGAACAGAGGAATTGTGTCGTATATCCAGCTGGAAACGATGTTTCATGGGGTTAAAACAACAGTAACAATCATCCTTTCCAGGACAGCCACATTAGGTTGGCAAATAGTCTTTATTTTAAAGAATTGTTACTGAATATCTCTCTTTGAGAGATTTAGAAATATTAATGTCTCTATTTGCTAAATTTAGTTATTCTTAATCTATGTTGTTTGTGCGACAGAATATGGGTTCTTGTTTTCCTGTGACAACAGATCAATGGATATGTTTGCTCCATTTTAATAAAAGCATATTACTCTACTTCTGGTATTCGAATACTATTTTTTCCCACCTTGTTTCGCATTTAAGTATTTACTCTGGTATACACACACACGCACACACACACACACACACACACACACACACACACACACACATATATATATATATATATATATATATATATATATATATATATATATATATATATATATACGACGGGATTCTTTCAGTTTCCGTCTAACAAATCCACCCAGCACGAGGCTATGGTAGAAAACATTCACTCAAGGTGCCACGCAGTGGGACTGGAACCGGAACTATGTGGTTGGGAAGCAAGCTTCTAAACACACAGTCTTCCTGGTGAAACTCTTTATTACTCGGTGGGGAATTAAGATATAATTCTTTAACTTAGCCAAAATATCGTAGTTTGGAAAGCCTTCATAAATATTGGCACAAGGTCAGCCATTTCTGAATATGAGATAAGTCGATTACATCCGCCCTTGTACTCAACTGGAGGATATGCTACCGACCGAGAAAGGATTAAAGGCAAAGTTGACGGCGAAAATATTTGAACACCGATCGTAAAAACCGACGAAATTCGCTAAGCATTTTCCCCCATACGCTAACGATTCTGCCATCACGGCTTATCTACCTATCTCCCTATCTATCTATCTATCTATCTATCTATCTATCTATCTATCTATCTATCTATCTATCTATCTATCTTTTTATGTATATAAGTATGTATGTATGTATGTGTGTGTAAGTATGTGTGTGTATATGTATGTATGTATGTATGTATGTATAGCTGCAGGCGTGGCTGTGTGGTAAGAAGCATGTTTACTAGCCACATGGGTCTGGGTTCTGACCCACTGCGTGGCAACTTGGCCATGTGTCTTCTACTACAGCCTCGGGCCGACCAGAGCCTTCTGAGTGAATTTGGTAGACGGAAACTGAAAGAAGCCCGTCGTGTATGTGTATATATATATATGGGTGTGTGTCTGTATGTCTGTGTTAGTTCCCCACCCATCATTTGACAACCGATGTTGGTGTGTTTATGTCCCCGTAAGTTAGCGGTTCGGCAAAAGCGGCGGATAGATTAAGTACTAAGCTTCCAAAGGGTCGATTTATTCGACTAAAAGGCTGCGCTCCAGCATGGTCACACTCAAATGACTGAAAGAAATAAAGGAGTAAATGATAAAAGAATATT
>NC_068984.1:142854691-142855410 GCF_001194135.2 Octopus bimaculoides | reverse complement strand
ATATATATATATATATATATATATACACATATATATAGATGCCTATATATATTTACACATATAAATGTATTACACGTACATGTAAAATGATACATATATACACATATATGTATATATGCACGCATATGTGCGCCCACACAGGTACACACACAAAAAGAATGTACAAGGAAAATATGCGCATGTATAGCAAAGAAAACGTAGCAAACCGTCTGTGAAATATTTGACAGGGTCAAAGATGGAGAACAGTGACATGTATTAGATTACCAAATGTGGCGTGAGAGAGAAAAAATATAGAATATAAAACAGAAATACAGTTTTAGAGTAAGAGAGTTTGAGCAAAAGGATGATGTCGAGAAAGATGGATACATAGGAATACAGACGTAAGTTTAGAATAGCAGGAAAACAAAAAAAAAGAAAAAAAAATGCATTCAGGGGATAGAAAAACAGATAGGTAGATAAATAGGTGAGTATGTAGAGGGGTAGATATGTAGATAAGAAGGTAAAGAAGGTTTGCAGTTAGATAGAAAGGTATGTATATATTGAAGGGTAAGTGTACCTTAGGATGTTGATTGTCTTCGTGTGGGTATATGTGTGTTTGTGTGTGAATGCATATGCATGTGTAGGTATGTGTGCATTTCTGTTTTACGTATATATGTGATATGCATGGATGTAATAATAAAGATATAACTATATACATTTAAATATATATACATATATAT
>NC_068984.1:142854261-142854681 GCF_001194135.2 Octopus bimaculoides | reverse complement strand
GAGAGAGAGAGAGAGAGAGAGAGAGAGAGAGAGAAAGAGATAGACAGACATATATATGTATGTATGTGTATATTGATTTATGAACATAAGAATACAAATATACATGATATAATTAAATGCGAACTTCAATAAGGAAACACTTAAACAGTAATATGTTATCTCACAACTATCATTTCATTCCAGTTATTTTTAGTTTAATATATGATATAAGTACATAATTAAATATATAAACACTTATAGACCAAACGTCGATATATTGATACTGTAGCAGATCGATATATATGTATGCATATACATGCATATAGATACGTACATACATACATACATACATACATATATACATATATATATACATACATACATATATATATATATATATATATATATATACATACTTACATACATATATATATATATATA
>NC_068984.1:142852057-142852998 GCF_001194135.2 Octopus bimaculoides | reverse complement strand
ATATATATATATATATATATATATACAATAATATAAATATAGATTGTATACACATAATTACATACTTATAAACTTGTATACATATTATATGTATATAACACATGTGTGCAGATATGTTCACAAACACACACTAACACCTATAGACGTCCCCACCCACACACGCACTCGAATATATATACAAATATACACATACATATATGTGTATGTATGTGTATGTAGAAGACACCGTTGAGAAGTGGATATTTAGTATTTCTATGTCCATTGTATATTTTTGTCCAACTCGACGGACAGACTGACATATAGGTGGATAGATACTATAGGTATGTATATAGACAGATACGTGAAAAGGTAGATAGATAGATAGATAGATAGATAGATAGATAGATAGATAGATAGATAGATACATTGTAGGTGGATTGATTGA
This sequence comes from Octopus bimaculoides, assembly GCF_001194135.2. Taxonomy (NCBI): domain Eukaryota; kingdom Metazoa; phylum Mollusca; class Cephalopoda; order Octopoda; family Octopodidae; genus Octopus; species Octopus bimaculoides. Next base: position 142,852,574 of record NC_068984.1, on the reverse strand, counting down.
CTGAAAGATGGATAGTTATTATGTTGTGTATATACTGAGACTTACAATCATAGTGAAATTGCAAATGCGCACACACACGTACAGATATATAGGTATGTATATGTATATATAAACATATTTACACACATACATGTACATAAAAGTATATGCATGTATAAATATATATCAATATATATAAATTTACATATACGTATACAAGCACTCACACACATACACACACCTTCACACGCATAAACAGACATATGCGCGTGTGTGTGTGTGTGTGTGTGAGAGAGAGAGAGAGAGAGATAAGAGATTGGGAGAAAGATCAGTGCGCACAAACACTACTATGAGGCCTTCTATATACGTCACCATATGGCTTAGACAAACACAAGTGTGTGACTTTGTGTGTGCGTTAGATTGCAGGTATACATACACACATAGACACACGTATACATACATACATGCGTACGTACATACATGCATATATATATATATGTGTGTATATATATGTATATATATATATATATATATGTAT
>NC_068984.1:142851056-142851543 GCF_001194135.2 Octopus bimaculoides | reverse complement strand
TATATACATATATGTATATGTATATATACGTATATGTACCCGCAGACATTCACAGCTCCACGTACACGTGCATGTGTATGCACGTTGGTAAGAATTTTTCAACTGTTAGTTGAGGTCGCAGGAAATATGAACGAATCTACGCAGAATATGCATGACTTGGATAATTAGGTGTGCATCCTAAGGTGCACTTACGTATGCATGCTGTTGTTTTTATATCATAACAATGCATGCATATTTGCATATATTTTAGAGCTAACAGTATGAAATTGTTCATGCTATTATTCCGAATATTTTCTGCGAATTTTTGTTGTTGTCGGTGTTGTTTATTTTTGTTTGATTTTTTTCAAATATCTTAAAATATTCTCGTTCGCAAAGGAAAATTGACATACGCCAAATGTTGATAAAGATACCTTACACACACGCACGCACACACACACACACACACACACACACACACACACACACACACACACACACACACACACAC
>NC_068984.1:142848252-142849435 GCF_001194135.2 Octopus bimaculoides | reverse complement strand
ATATATATATATATACATTTATATGCATCTTTATATGTGTGTGTATATGTCTATGCTTGTAATGATATATATATGTATAAATGTCTACTTTGCTATCTATTTAGCGATGTGTCTGTCTATTTATCTACCTATCTCTTTGAATAAATGTGTGCGCGCGAATTTGCGTTCATTTGTATAATTTATGCATTTACATTAATACAATTATGCATTTATTAATTACATGTCTTGCTCAGTTGTGATTTCTTTGTGAATTCAATACTCACCTATTTGCAATTATTACTTCTTTCGTAAAACTCACTTTAGGTGAACCGGGCTGATGAGTTTAACAGCCAACGAAACATTTATCCCCAGAAAAGCATCTTGTGGTAATATCTCATCATATTATGGCATGTTATGCCACAGTTCAATTCTTATTTGTTGAATTGATATTTATTTACAGGGGTGAATGTGCAATAATCCTTAGAAAAATAATACTTCGATGGATGATGGTGAGTTGAAGAATATGATATATAAAGACATGCATGTATTTCATTATTAACGGTCTTTTAAAAACCATCATCACAATCATCATTATCATCATCTTCGTCGTCGTCGTTTTCATTGTCGTCGTCATTGTCTCCACCGCCGTCATCATCGGCATCGTCGTCGTCATAGTTGCCCTCGTCTTCCTTCTCATCATCATCTTCATCATCATCAGTATTGGCATCATCGTAGTAATCAACTAACCGGAATATTTTCAAAAAGATACAGATACGGGTGTGGATATACGCATTAAGAAACAAAGTGAAAGGTGTATAACACCAATTGCTATGCATACACGTACACACACACACACACACACACACACACACACAAACACACACACACACACACACACATCCACACATACTCAGACACTTACGCACACACAAATGTGTACATGAATTTACATGGACAGATATCTATATTTATAAACACATGGAAAGATATAGATTACTATAGTCGGTTTATAATAGAAAAGTAAACACCTAGAAATATATGGCCTCTTACATATGTGTGTGTGTATATATATATATATATATATATATATCTTTCCTTTCCCGAGCGTCTTGTAACACAATCTGTATCACGTCCTCACGTTGTTGTTTGTTGTTGTTTTTTGTCTTTTTCCTTTTTTTTGAACTTATATATATATACATATATA
>NC_068984.1:142845329-142846385 GCF_001194135.2 Octopus bimaculoides | reverse complement strand
TATATATATATATATATATGCGTATCTATATATGTGCAAGTTTTTATTAATATACGTACTTACAAGTAATTTGCGTATAATTATATAGTATATAAGCGTATGTGAAAACAATCAGCAACGTGTGTAGATAAGTAAGTCATGCACAAATCTGTAGACATAGTTGTTTATTTTTTTTTTTTACCTGAAATATTGTCCTGCACTGATTAAAATTTTTCTGTGACGAAATTATAAAGTCTCATAGTTTTTGACTCATTTTAGGAAATTCGTTTGTATATATAAATATATGCATATAATATGTGTATTTCACTGCATGTAATATCCGTGTATGTGAGTGCGCGTGCGAACACGCAAGGATTAATACATACAACTGCCAATTATACACACATATTTAAATACCTATGCACATACACACACAAATGCACCTTTATATATTTATCATGTTTTTAAATATGTATGTATGAATGTATGCATGCATATATATATATGTATATATATATATATATAATATATAGGAGTGCCTGTGTGGTAAGTAACTTGCACACCAATCACATGGTTCCGGGTTCAGTCCCACTATGTGGCACCTTGGGCAAGTATCTTCTACTATAGTCTCGGACCGACCAAGTCTAGTGAGTGAATTTGGTAGACGGAAATTGAAAGAAACCCGTCGAATATATATATATATGTATGTGTATGTATATGTTTGTGTGTCTGGGTTTGTCTCCCCAACATCGCTTGACAACCGACGGTGGTGTGTTTACGTCCCGTAACTTAGCGGTTCAGCAAAAGAAACCGATAGAATAAGTACTGGGCTTTCAAAGAATAAGTCCTGGGGTCGATTAGCTCGACTAAATGCGGTGCTCCAACATGACCGCAATCAAATGACTGAAACAAGTAAAAGACTAAATAGTATATACGTTATATACCTTATATACATATGCATAAAATTTCTTAGAACGTCTTGTGGCATTATTCTGTAGTAATGCCCTGTATATATATATATATATATATATATATAAACGATATAATATTTATTTAGCATAGTATATATATGATATA
>NC_068984.1:142843764-142844569 GCF_001194135.2 Octopus bimaculoides | reverse complement strand
TATATATATATATATATATATATATATATATATGTATGTATGTATATATATACATATATACACGTGTAATTTACATTTTGCTGGAGATATAGATGAGCTACTCTGTCCTGTCTGTGATGGTGTGTATGTTGCATTCCTGTAGTTCCACTGTTCGATTGCAGATCAATAAAATCATTACCAGACGAATCTAACTTTGATCTGATGAACGAAATCCTTGATGCTGTTGCCCTTTTTTGCTGCGCTCTCAAGCACAAACACCCAACATAATCACATTGAAAGCCCACACATAAAATCATATACACATGGTAAGTAGCTTGCTTTCGAACCACATGGTTCTGGGTTCTGTCCCACTGCGTGGCACCTTGGGTAGGTGTCTTCTACTATAGTCTCGGGCCGACCAAACCCTTGTCAGTGAATTTGGTAGACGGAATCTGAAAGAAGCCCTTCGTATATATACATATATATGTGTGTGTGTGTGTGTGTGTGTGTGTGTGTGTGCTTGTCCCCACAACATTGCTTGACAACAGATGTTAGTGCGTTTACGTCCACATAACTTAACAGTTCGGCATAAGACACCGATAGAATAAGTACTAGGCTTACAAAGAATAAGTCCTGGGGTCGATGTGCTCGACTAATGGCGGTGCTCCAGTATGGCCGCAACCAAATGACTGAAACACGTAAAATAATATATATATGTATGTATGTATGTATGTATATATGTATACACATATACGTTGTTAGATAAATATATCCATACATTTATATAGACATATGTATATATATATATATATATATATATATATAT
>NC_068984.1:142841936-142843643 GCF_001194135.2 Octopus bimaculoides | reverse complement strand
AGAGAGAGAGAAAGAGAGAGGGCGAGAAAGAGAGAGAGAGAGAGAGAGAGAGAGAGAGAGAGAGGGGGGGAGAGATAAATAAATAAATACATAATTAACACATACATATATACATACAAAAACACATGTAAACAAGTGCTTTTGGAGGACGCCCATATGTTTGTCAGACAACAGATAATCTCACATAATGGCAGCCATGTTATAGGCCACTGTTGACCTTCACTGACTGAACCAAGTAAACTTTATAAAAACTTCTTCCAATCAAATTAACAGCTAACTTAGGTCTCTATCTTTAGCACAATTCACATCACAACGACTCTTTATTACGAATATTATAAGCAACTTCTATTCTTTAAATGCGTAGATTCCAAGACGATATCTTCAATCACAAGTTCAACGCGGGTGCAAGCCAATATACCTTTTAAATTCACCTTTCTCAGAAATGTCATTCTATAGAAATCTTCAGTAATTCTAAGAAATCTATGAAGTCTGTTCGTCTTGTTTTTGTACACATTGTTATTTGTTCCATGAGTCTAACGAAAAATATCCAGCAAAGTTGTATTCTGTGCTGGTAGATCAGATTCTATCGATGCAGATATGGGAAAGCCTTATAAGCCACTGCATCAATCGCCTGAACACTGGGGACAGGAAACTCCGAGTAACCTCTAACGCTGAACCATTGAATATCATTTCACTTAATTTTGAGGGCACTTTCTTATTACTGAAATGAAATTAACGTTTGTCTCAAATAACGAATCCACCATTCTCTCTTTCGTTCCCTGCACATACAAACTGATCGGTACACACACACGCACACACACTCACACACACACACTCACTGACACACACACATACACACATATATATATATGTATATGTACGCATACATATGTATGTATAGATATACGTCCATGTATATATATATGTATTATTATTATTATTATTATTATTATTATTATTAAGTGAGTGAGAGAGCAGTGCATGCCATCAAAGTGACACCGGGATAAAATATACGAAACCCATTATACCCATCCTGACTACCCGTCTGATAAGGGTACACCAGGCACATGCATCACACCCATATTTACGCGACTGGTGATCTCATATCAAGATAAACAGCGCATGGCCTCGCAGTTGTTATTATTATTATTATTATTATTATTATTATTATTATTATTATTATTATTATTATTATTATTATTATTATTATTATTATTATTATTATTATTATTATTATTATTATTATTATTAAGTTTGAAAACGGAGAGATCCCATGGATACAAATTAATTTATTAATTACATATCATCTTCACCAACAATTGTTTCATTTCGCATCCAATTTAAACTACAAAACATATATGAATATATAATCGTGCATTTCAAAATAGCTTGGGTGGAAAATCATCAGGGCATGAAAAAGGACAATACAAGGATTACATTATGATCTGTTGGAACATTCCAATAGACAAAGAATATATAAAATAATAAATTTAATAAATCATCGGAAGCTGGATCTTCATATTGTTTCACTCTGTTTTAAATGCACCATCATACACTGGGGAACCAAAATCGATAAATCGATGATAGTTGAAATAATAGCTGGCAAGATATTCAAGATCAAATATGAAACATTATCGACTGAATAGAATTTTGACTGGTTAAATTTTCATGCAAAATTTGAAAAGAGGGGCTACACATATATATACA
>NC_068984.1:142839634-142841092 GCF_001194135.2 Octopus bimaculoides | reverse complement strand
TATATATATATATATATATATATATATATATATATATCGGTGTGTGTGTATGTGTGCGCGTGTGTGTATATGCATATACTATAATTTAATATGTTATAAAATGATATATATATATAACATTATAGGATATGGAATTATAATACATACATACATACACACACATAAACACACACACACACACACGTGTGTGTGTGTGTGTATGTGTGTGTGATCTTTTTATGAGAATGAGGTCTGTGTATAAAGATGTGCATCTTTATTTCTTACAAGTGCCGCCACAAGAAATTGTGAAAGGCATTCGTTGCGATATTTTGTCTCTGACGAAAATATCTCCCGATAGACATTCTTTTGTAAAGACACATCAAGCTGCTAACAGGCTAAAACAGCGTTTCGGCATGATACCGCCTCTTCAGCGATTGACAGTGTCTCCTTCCATTGGAGATAGGCTGAAACATCTCTTCCTATTAAAGAACTACAAACAAAGCATTTTCTAGGTTGTATAGAAGCTTGTCAAGCTGGAATTAATGTAGTATAGTCACAAGAAGTATCGAGTGTTTGTGTGCTGAAGAACATGAAAAAAAGAACAATAGTAACACTCCATTCATTTAGTTGGAACTAAAAATGTTTAATAACAAGCTAATCCTTATTGTCATTATATATATTTCGTAGACGCAGATTCATACCTACGTCATCAGATTCATTAGGTACATAACTATGTGCATGCGCACATATATAATTTGATATAATTATATGAATAAATCTACGTTCTCATTTTCATACCGCTATCTTATATCTCAGTAGCTGAAGGTTTACTTCGGAGCATATCTAAGCTATATTTCTTAAATACGTTCTTTCAAATACTAAACAGGGAGAACAAAAACTTGAAGAATATTGTAAATTCCACTCTGCACGAATTGCTATCGATATTGAAAAATCTGATGCATATAAAAAAGAATTCGCTTTTATTAACTCTATAACGTTTGTTTTGTTACAACCAGGACACCTCCGAGAAAATCTAAAAATGTGCTATATTTCATTTTTGCTCTAGATTTCATGAGGTAGATGTAACAATTCCGTGTTATTCAATATTCCGAGACAAACTGAAGGCGATCGACATGGAAGAATTCACATGATTTTATTTATATCCGCTCTAAAACAAACTTGAGGAAAAACTGTGCACGGCTGATGGTAATATGAGTGTGTTAGTGTGTATAAGCGTGTATGAATATGTGCACACACACACACACACACACATTGACAAATATTTATATATAGGCGCGGGCGTGGCTGTGTGTAAGTAGTTTGATTCCAACCACGTGGTTTCGGGTTCAGTCCCATTGCGTGGCACAGTGGGCATTAGTCTTCTACTATAACCTCGGGCTTACCTGAGCCTTGGAAGTAGATTTGGTGGACGGAAAGGGAGAGAAGCCCGTCGTGAATATATATATATATATATATATA
>NC_068984.1:142835893-142838640 GCF_001194135.2 Octopus bimaculoides | reverse complement strand
CGTGTATTGATGTATCTATATATCTATATATATGTACGTATATATATATATATATATATATACACAAACACAGACACACATACACACACACACATATATACATATATACGTGTATATATGTGAGTGTGATTACATTTGTGTGTATGAATATATGACTGTATGTTTATGAGTAGGTTTGTATACATTATTCGTGTGCTGAAGAAGACAAAAATATATTTAAGTATGTTATAACTCTGCTATAATAATTGTGGTGATGCGGAAGGAGTTATATGCATAAAAAATACAGCGAAAAGAAAAAAAAGTTAGATTAATAAATAAACAGAAGAAAGACAATAAAAATTTTAATAAAATGTAACTGTGGTCATATTAGAAGGTTGCGTTGGCGTGCATATGTATGGGCTTGTATGTATGTATGTATGTATGTATGGGCTTGTATGTATGTATGGGCTTGTATGTATGTATGTATGTATGTATGTATGTATGTATGCATGTTTGTATGTATGTATGCGTGTATGTATGTATGTGTGTGTGAGTGTGTGTGTATTTCTCTGTGTGCGTGTCTGTATGCGTGGCTACACATGAGGTCCCGGAATGAGAAGACGAAGGTAGCGGAGGTACGTATACAAGGGGATAGTAAACGTATGAAAATGTTAGTAATAAACAATAAAAACAAAGAAAGAAAGAGGGCGAAAGATGGAAAGAGAGAGAGAGAGAGAGAGAGAGAGAGAGAGAGAGGGAGAGGCAGATGGAGTATGAGTGAGAGAGGCGGAGAGATTGAGAGTAGGAGGCGGAAGAAGAGTGATGGTGGAAGAAGCTGGAAGAGCGAGGAAGGAATGAGAGATGTGATAGGGAAAGTCAGCGTGGGGCGGCGGCAGCGAGGCGGCTGATACGCAGCGGTTGTGAAGAAGCCGGATTGGGTGGGCGGGATATGTGAGGAGCGAGGAAATACGGTGATGAGGAGAACTTAAGAAGTGTAGGGTTTTTAAATGATGTACCGACAGTATGATAGTTTTTGTAGTGTTGATGGTGGTGTGGTTTGAAAAGGAATGAGAAATAGAGAGCAAAGAAAGAGGGAGAGAGAGAAAGAGGGGGAGAGGGCGAGAGAAACAGAGAGACAGCCAGCCAGACAGACAGACAGATGTGACAAACAGCGCTTCCACTTGCAATATTGATAATTGTCGTGATAATTATAGTCATAGTTATAATGATAGTAATATTAATTTTAATAATAGCAATGATAAAGTGGGCACACTAATAATAATAATAATAATAATAATAATAATAATAATAATAATGATCATGATGATGATGATAATAATAGATAATTAATGATTAATGTAATTAGTATGAATATAGTAGTTGTCATTTTCTAATGTTATAATTCAGATAAAATTCACAATTATTGTTTGTGTTGTTACTAATAGATTTCAATAGTGGTTCGCGGCAGAATCGGTAGAATCACAGACCAAAAGCATTTCGGTATTTAGTGACGTCCCTTGGACTTTCTGACGTTTGCTTAAACATATTATTGCTGTGTCTGATGATATTTAACTCCAAGTCGACCCTCATGGAAGAAATGTGATGAGAATTTGTCCCCATCTATTACACTGTAATGAGTACCTCTGAAATGCTGGCCAACAAATTTCTGACCCATAAGCTGTTAGATCATCAATATCCGGCTGGACCAAAGCTAAAGTGCCGAGACGGTAACTATGTATTGCCGAGAGGAGGCAGTCATCTACATTTAACGAATACATACTACATAATGTATGCCAACAATTCATACTTGGGTGCGGCTGATTTGCAAACCCATGGAAAACGAAACTCGACCAACTATTCTGCCTATATGTCACTGCAATGTATGCCAAGGCAACGTATGCCAGAACGTCTGCAAATCTAATGGAGGCCTCAATGGACATTTTAAGATGCACAAAGATCAGAACTTATCCGCAAATCTTGGTGGTCTAAATCAGTGATGCAATCTATGTTGGTGTCTTTTCAAAACATTGTCTGGTTTAAAAATCCACATCAGATGCCATGATGGTTCTAAGGTGTAGGCACAGGGGGTGGTCAGGCTCTGCATAAGAAGCAGTCAACCATCATGTATGTCTGTGTGTATGCATGTAAGTATGTATGCATGTATGTATGTATATGTGTATGCAGATATATATATGTATAAGTATATGCATATATATACATACATACATATATATATATATATATATATATATATATATATATATATATATATATATATATATATATATATATATATACATATATATATATTAATAGTTATCGTCAAGTCAACATGGCAGACCAAAAGATATCAATGTATAGCAGCATGTCAGGTCGCTCTGCAGTGTTACTGGTAACATGTAACCCATTACAACCTGTTGAATGGTGGGGTCGTCGGTGACTAAACTGGCAACCCCACCAGGCTTGCTTGGTGAGGAGGATGTGTTGGACACCCTGTGGGATAAAAAATAAGATCCGTCACAGGACAGAGGAACTCCATGAACAGTTAACGGCAGTTGATGGGGAGGAGTGATCCAAACTATCTTCTGGCAGCCCCTGCAACTTTGCTGGTTCCAAATGTATTGGCCTTGTCTCTCCTTTGGAGTAAATCAGTGAAGTCGAGAGAAGGATCGTGCAAATTGGGTAAGGCACTTTCTCTATACATTCAGAGCCCAGGCATTTAGCTTAGCCAAGGACTTAGAATTTCTGGGAGGACGCTGCAAAAAAAA
>NC_068984.1:142827836-142835624 GCF_001194135.2 Octopus bimaculoides | reverse complement strand
TATATACGTATACATACCTATATACATACATACATATACACCAGACTAAGAAAAATATGGCAGTCAGAACTATCTCCTTACAACAGGTCGATATCTGACAATGCATTTGTAATGCCATTCCTGATTCCAGCATTTGGGATACTTGACTGGTCTGTAAAAAATCTACTCCAAAGACATAAAAACCCGCAGAATTCTAACATTAACTGGAAGTCCCCACAAAGAATAGTGATATCAACAGGCTCTAGCTAGGAAGACAGAAAGAAGGTAGAAGCTTGAGATCAGTGCAGACAGCATTTGAATGTCGAATAGTCTCTCTCAGACAGCACTTGCTAAGCAACAGCAGCAAAAATAAATACATTAACACTTAGTGCTGAAAAGTGAAGAAAACTATGTCCTACGTGTTGGAAGTGAGATCCTCGGGAAGTACTCTCTTCCTGATGACTACCCATATAACCCCCAAAAGACCGGATTAGCATACCTCAAGGAAGACCTGGAGGCGAAACGCTCAGCATACCAAAACAAGAAAGAATAAAAGAAGACCATGCATGGATATGTTTCTCGTAGAATTGAAGAAGTTTCTAACACTGTCATGAAGCGAAGCTTCTCTTTGACACGTGACCACTACATCACATCACACTTTGATGGCTATGCATTTGCAATCCAAGAACAGGAGACTTGCAGTAAATACCTAACAAACAAAAGAGACAGCCAAGCCCTAGGAGTTTCAAGATGCAACCGTAGATATAGAGTATGTCATATTTCTGTGTAAGGCTCCTGATTAGCAGCTGCCCAAAATGTCATCAATATACTACCTCCCTATGCGGCATGATGTTGTCGCAAAAACATCACACAATAGCATTCGGAATAAAGGACTGTCCTGAAATAAATATAGAGAATCCTCTTGTTATTTAATATGTACACAAATATCAACACAAAGAATACTGATGGAACATTGTCATGAAAACATCTGTCAAGCGTAAGCATAACAGGCCGGATATTGTTGTCTGGGACAGACAAGAAAGCGTATGTATTGCCATAGATGTAAGCTGTCCTGCTGATGTGAATGTCTCTTTGAAAATCAAAGGGGAAGAAGATAACTATGGACAACTGCTTCGAAGCCTCCAGTTTATATATCCGGATTACAAATTTACATCTATATCAATAATAATTATTATTACCATTTCGTGAGAGAGCAACGCATGCCATCAAAGTGACACTGGGGTAAAAAAAATACCAAGCCCAGTATACCTATCATGACCACCCGTCTGATAAGGGTACACCAGGCACATGCATCACAACCATATGTGCGCAACATCGTGGTCTCATAACAAGATAAACAGCACATGACCTTGCAGGTGGGGCCCAGTTAGAAATTTCTTCACGTCGAGTAGCCCATCCCACTCAAAGGATCCCTGAATAAGGGTTTGTTTAAGGATGCTGAACGAAACACCCATGTTTCCAAGGGTGAATTATCCAAACCCCAAAGGAACCCTCCTAACACATGGCTATGATGCTCCCCCACTACTTCTGCTCGTGATGAAAAACGCACATATCGTCAGTCACCAAGGGACATGCTCAACTGGTTAAGGTAAAATACCTGACAAGCAAATCTGTGTTATTGAGCAGAATATTTGCTGTAGCCCATCTTTTATACCAAGACAAAACAATGTACATGATAACACTTCCAATCAGTTAAGATCAGAAGCCATGAAAGCTACTGCCTTGTATTGCATGAGGGCATTTATTATTATTATTATTATTATTATTATTATTATTATTATTATTATTATTATTAGTAGTAGTAGTAGTAGTAGTAGTAGTAGTAGTAGTAGTAGTAGTAGTAGTAATATCATCATCATCATCGTCGCCGTTCGTGTTGTTGGTGTACCACATCTGCTACAAAATATTTACTTGATATCATTGAAAATATTTCGTTCAGAGTCGTAAATTTTTGTTGAAGCATTAAATTTGGATCTTTGCTTTGCCTGCTTAAAATCTGAGACACGGAATTGTGATCTAAAAGGTTCAATTATTGTAATAGTTATTTACTTGGATTTTATTCGTGGCTTTAGGTGGTTTTTACGGCCATGAACCGTTTAAATGCGGAGATAGCAGGAAAATAACACTGAACTAGTAGTTTCATGAGAAAGAAAAAGCTCGAGAACACCAGGTACAGCAACAGAATTTGCGATAATTATTTTAACTAAACAATCCACAACGACAGCAGAAGCTGCAAAAACAAATTCCACAACAACAAGTATAAGGGCCACAGGAACAACAGAAGCAACGAGAACGAATACAAAACCAACGACAGCAATAACAGCTGTAATTGTAGCAGCTTCAACAACAAGGACAGCGACCGTAACTTTATTAACAGTATCAGCAGCAACAACACAGCGACCACGGTGACGGCTACACAGTAAGGGTTGGAGCAGACAAACTTTTGTTGAGATGGCGACGAAATCAACCCATTATTTCTTAAATGACAAATAGGTACAACTGAAACAGGTGAAACACCTTGTGAAATGAAGGCGAGAACAGGTTGCCATCCTCGCTGTGGTTTTGGCAGCAATTGCACCGAAGACGGTAGTATATCCCTGTGTGTCGTCTGAACGCCAACGCTAAAAGCATAATAAATGCCCTCATACAATACTAAGCAGTGGCAGTGGCTTCTGATCTTAATTGATTGGAAGTGTTATCGTGTACATTGATTTACCTTGGTATAAAAGATGGGCTACAGCAAATATTCTGCTCAATAACCCACCCAGGTTAAAAGAGTATTGAAAGAAATATGGAGAGATTTAAACCATGTGACCGAAGCAAGGGGGCCCTCGTGCTGTAGCACTACATAGTTTATGTATACGACAGGGTGTTCACTCTTTAGGGGGAATGACCGGTCGCATTAAGATAGAGTTCCTATTGGTTTGGACATCTGATGGTGGTGGCTCTCTTACTTTGGATAGTAGTGATAACATAATGAGGTGAAATAAACGGAAAGGAGATTTTGTCTTGGATCACCGTGGAGATCCTCTTCCATATTAAACCGGAGGAGGTGAAATAGATTGCAGAAGTTATCCACCTGCCCAATTGAATGGAGCTGCGTGTTGTGGCTGAGAGCAGAAGGCGAAGAGTCAATTTATGTTATGGGAGGCCACATCAGAGCTCTCCGTAATTATCAAAGAACAAGACGTTGGAGTCCCCCACTCCACCGTTGCTGTTGACATAATTAATCTAACAATTGCTGCGTACAATAGTAATAGCAGTAACAACAGCAGTAAAAGGATCAGAAACAACACCAGTAACAGCAGTTGTGAAGGGACTAGGGGCAACAGAAGTGGCACCTGCACCAAAATTGTAGTAACAGCATGACAAGCAAATTCACAACGCCACCGACAACAAGAAAAGCAAAACACACGAACCAGGAAAGTATTCAGTCTGACTCCTTCTCCTCTCAGTGCCGTACTTCGACTGGAAAGCGCAAGCAGTTGCCTTCTGTCTGATGGCTATAGTGAAAGTGTTTGTTGGTAGAAGGCCTGGGCACAGACATTTTCCTTTACGGAAATAAGTACAAGTGAAACATTGGGATTGTTGTATTCGACTAGCCCCCTCCCCCACAATTTTAGGCCTTGCGCTTTTAATAGGATCGATTATTATTATTGGCCGTTTGACATCGCACTCTCGGTCGCCTTTTCTATACGTATTAGCACTCAAGCCACTGTTGCGGAAGTTGGAACAGCTTAAGGGCATCCATTTCAAACTGGGTCAAAAAAGAGCAGCGTCAGCCTACGAGGGCGATGTCACCGCCATGATCTCCGACGCCTCCGAAGTGGAGACGGTCAGCACCATCCTAAAGGAATCTCAGTCGGTTGCAGAGGCTAAAATCAACGCCGACAAATCGGTTGGTTTGCGGTTGGGCTCCTGGAGAGGCAGGACGATGTCATAGGATGGCGTCGTCGGACGCTGGACCGGCGGACAAGCTAAATTGCTCGCAGTCTGGTTTGGTTCCGACCTCCAAGTTGATAAGAACTGAGACGAGGTGGCGAACTTGGTGGCGAGTCTTACTCAGAAATAGGCTGAAAGAAAGCTGTCCCTGAAAGGCCGGGCAGAGGTGACGAATGCTTACATCGCCTGTTATCTTTTATCGCCTGACCGTCGTCTCTTGTCCCGGTTACTGCTTGACAAGGTTGGAGCATCTCTTATTTAAATTCTTGTGGAAGGGATGCGTTCCAATGGTCAGGCTGTCAGTCTGTTGCCAGCATCCTCTGAGTGGCGGATTAGGTATCCCATGGCTCCTTATGCGCAGACACGACCTTAGGTTACGTCACATGCAACGATTTCTGGACGGTGAGCGTGTGGGCTCCGTTTGTGAGACTCGTCTTTCCGCAGCTGTTCTCCTTGACGGATCTGCAGTCGTGGGTGAAGAACAGACCGAGACTGGGTACCTGGCACCTACAATGTCGTCAGGCGTTCACAGCCAAACTGGGATCGGTGGATGTTGCGCTTTGAAATTTATAGAGGATTAGTGGCGAAGTACGACGACGTTCTCGAAGAGAATCTGCGCGCCGACGAGAACGAACTGGCTAGTCTGCTCCGGAGGACTTTCCGTCGGGGACTATCATGGATAATTCCCAGATGTCCTTGGCCTGACAGTGCTACCAGAGGGCACTACTGGTTCGAACTTGATGTGCTCAAGCACCTGGTTCGTTTGGAATCGGAAATCTCACAAGATTTTGCAAGTCTTCGACTCCGTCAGTCTCTGTGGTTTGTGCTTATACCACGTCTTGCAACTCTCTAGACCACTCCCTCGCTCATATTACACATTATCTATTGTGGCAGTTTCTCTACCTTAACGTGTCGCTAAACTTATATTGGTTTGGAGAAAGTTGAGGACATTTTTTCATCATGTGGGCAATGGTTTCATCAAGTCTTTTAAAGATTCAGTACGATGGAGTTACTTGCTCTTTGTTAAGGGTGACACTATTTTTATTATTATTCACTTCTTATTTTATCACGTGCTTTCACTGCGCTACCGAGCGCAGCTTTGAGTGCTTTGGGTATCTGCTGTGGTTTGCTTTGGTGTTGTTACCGTTACTGTACTAAAAGTGCTTTATTTAGGATGTGTTCGGTGCCTAGTAGTGCTATTTACTGTATGTTATATATATTTGTAAGTCTTGGTTATGTTCTTAATTATATCTTATACACCTTTTATTATAAGGATTCTTTCTGTCTTTAGACTCCACATTCGGGGTATCTCTATTTCCAGATGTTTGTATTTTAAGAGTTTCTTCGTTTTTTTTTTTTTCAGAGATACATTGTCATCTGTTGGGACCGGTACATCAATAAAAAGCATTTTTTCTTGATGATCTCTGATAACTATATCCGGTATATTAGCCTTGATTTCTCTATCTGTGAGTATTAGCATATATTATAGTATGGTTTCTTTAATTATTATCAGTCCTAGATCAAGCGTAGACCAAGAAAGGGTGCTTGGCACCTAGAGTGTCGGCAAGACCTCACAGCTTTCTGCAAGTTAAGCAATGCGGTTGGTGGAAGTTCCACTACACGGTTCTATAGGGGTTAGTGACGGGCAACGACGTCCCCGGAGAAACTCTCGGCGTCTGGAGGGATCAATTATCTGATCTTTACCGGAGAACTTTCGGGCCAAGGCTTATGGATAACTTTCAGAATTCCCATACCTGACAGCGCTACCTGGGAGCTCTGCTGGTTCGAGACAAGCTCTACAGACACGTAAGTGCTGGCAGATGGTGTGCACAGGTTCGAGGTGTGCACTGGGCGACGAAACCATCTTGCATACATTCGTCTAGTGGTCGGGTATTACTGACTTCTGGAACTTTGTCGAACAGCGGTTGATGCAAGTAGGAGGGACCTGGTTATCAGCTGAGTCCATCGTGAAGGTCGACCCGGCGCCTACTTTTGCCTGGGAAGGAAAGGCAGTATTCTTCTGTCTGGTGTCTATGGCGAACGATGTAGTATGGTGGATGATATTGAAAGGACTGAAGAGAGATACTGTACACTTCAGCCAAGCCCTCATCGACTTTTTCAAGTTCCCTGTCAAGTGAGGGTGGACAAGGAAGTACTGCACCCCCAGCACCACCGCCACCACCAGCATATTTGTTGAAAGGTGAGTGAATGTGGCGAGGGTAGCTCGTGTAAATGGGCCTACTCTGAACATTCGCTTGTAAACCGGAGGAGTTTAAGGAGGATTAGCACCTGCTGAGATGCACCTGGTGGTCAAGGTAACCAGGATGTGTGGGGTTCTTCGGTTGACCCTGTGAGGAACTCCTCGCCTTTTGGGGGAATTTTTATTGTTTAATTATATTGTTAATTGTTATTGTTATTTACTGTATACACGACATTGTTCCAAACTTCACTTGTCCTTTGTGTTGTATTGTTCCTATTTGTTTTGCGTTCGGCCTTTGTGGCCAATAAAGAAATTATTATTATTAGTATTATTTTCATATACATCGGGCTACAACCAGTAACCTTAAGTGGCAGTGGTTGCGGTAATAGTCGTATCAGTGGTGGCGGTAGTAGTAGTAGCAGCAGCAGCGGCAGTATAGGTGGTGATGGTAGGGGTGGTGGTGGTAGCAGTAGTAGTAGTAGTAGTAGTGATATTAGGGGTAGTTGTGTTAGTGGTTGTATTAGTAGTAGTAGTAGTGGTGGTAGAAGCAGTAGTAGTAGTTGTAGTGGTAGTAGTAGTAGTAGTAGTACTAGCAGCATAGGTGGTGGTCGAGGTGGTGGTGGTGGTGGTGGCAGTAGTAGTTGTACTAGTAGTGGTAGTAGTAGCTCGGGAGACAGTTGTCGGGGTGGTGGTGTGCGAAATTTTAACACACAACAGAACGAAAATTTGCACGTGGTTAGTTCGGTGTGTGAGTGTGTGTGTGTGTGTGTGTGTGTGTGTGTGTGTGTGTGTGTGTGTACGTGTGATGTAGTATGTGCGTGCTTACGTGTGTATTTGTGTGTATGGCGTACGTACGGTCGTTGAATGTGAGTGTCATATACATATATGCATGTGTGTGTTTGTGTGAATGTATTTATCTTCTTTGTGTGTGTGTGTGTGTGTGTGTGTGTGTGTGTGTCTGCTGGTCTGTGTTGAATGGGATACTGTATGTGTTTGTATGTATGCGTCAGTTTTGTGTGTGTAAGTCTTTGTGCATGTTTTATTGTGCGCACGCTCGGTGTGTGTGCGTGTATGTGTGTGTGTGTGTGTGTGTGCGCGCGTGTGTGTGTGCGTGCGTGTGTGTGTTGTATGACGATTTTCGTTATTTCTGCTTGAATTTCATGTTTGTATTATGCAGCGTTTACACTTATGTGTAACTGGTGTGTATGGTTCATGTGTAACTTCTTATGCACACACACACACACACACACATATATAATGGAGTAATACACACACACATACACACAGTACACATATGGACATTATGCATCATAAACTACAACGTGACTCAAGAGACGAGAGTTTCGTGTGCCTTCACTTACCAAACTAACTATTCATTTATACACACACACACACACATATATATATATATATATATATATATATATACGATGGGCTTCTTTCAGTTTCCCCTCTACCAAATCCATTCACAAGGAGGCTGTAACAGATGACACTTGCCAAAGTGCCATGCAGTGGCACTGAACCCGGATCCATATGTTTGGTAAGCGAGCGTCTTACCACATAGCCACACCTGCACCTATATATATATATATATATATATGTATGTATATATATATATATATATATATATATATATATATATATAT
>NC_068984.1:142824903-142826806 GCF_001194135.2 Octopus bimaculoides | reverse complement strand
TATATATATATATGTTCTATGTATAGTTGACAGTGGATTAAGTCTGAGGGATGTCCTTATTACAGCCCTGTAATCGTACCCGTCCTTCTACCCTGATATTCTTCGAAAACCCATTAAACCATTAAACGCTGGAATATTTGCTGGAAATCTTTCTTTCTTCCCAGCTAAACCGTAGGCCAGACCCCTGCAATTATATTTAATGAAATCTGTTTTTTGTGTATAATTTTATTATTTGAAATTAATTAGCAGTTAGCGATATAATTAAATTATTTATTTACAATTAAAACATTAGACACAAATGTAAATTTTCGTAAGCTGTTCGTTTTTACTTTTATTTAATTAAATTTGAAAACAACTCTTCTGCCATTTGCGATTGGTACCGTGGTAAACCGGGTACTGGAAACACACTCTATAGGGTACCCCCGCCCATACTTAATCCTATAAGCACGTGATTGTATTGTGACATGGTTAATCCAGTCACGTATATGTCTCTGTGTGTGTGTGTGTGTGTTTGTGTGTGTAGGTTTGTGTGTGCGCGCGCACATGCTATCAATAAGTTTGAATGTAAAAGTACATATACATGAGGGCATCTGTGTGTGTGTGTGTGTGTGTGTGTGTGTGCGTGTGTGTGCGCGTGGGTGTTTGCGTGTTCGTGCGTGAGTGATTGTGTGTATGTATGAGTCTGAGTGTGTATACGTTCGTACGTTTGTTAAGAATATTGTGTATATGCAATCCATGTGTGTGAATGTGTGTGGGGGAGAGAGTGAGAAAGAGAGAGAGAGAAAAAGCGAGAAAATAAGAGAGAAAGATTGAAGGAGTATGTGTGTGTTATTTGTGCATAACTTGGGTTATATATATATATATATATATATATATATACATATATACATATATATATACATACATATATATATATATGCATAGGCATATGCATATATACATACACACACGCACACATATATATATATGTATATCATTATAAATATATACATACATATAAACACAACACATATACATGTGTGTATGAATGTATGTACGTATGTGTAATCTTTGTATGTAACTAGAGCTTCTGAGCTAGTGTGTATATATATGTATGTATATATATATATATATATATATATATATATGTATATATATATATATGTATATATATATGCATACATACATTATACGCATATATATATTCATGCATTTATGGAATCGTATATGAATATTTCATATAGACCCCCAATATGCACGCAAACGCATACACAACTATATATTTTGGAAAATACTCCCATACAGGTAACCATGCACTGTATGATACGTACATGCATACATAAATACATAAATACACAACTTTCACACACACGCACACACACACTCACACACACACACTCACGTATGCACGCTCCCCTAGACACAGACACACACACACACACACAAACGTGCCACGTCCCTAAAAACATCTCTGACGCTAGCATCTATCTATCTATCTATCTATCTATCTATCTATCTGTATATATATATGCAGTCGTGGTTGAGTGGTTAGAAGTTTGCTTCGCAAGCCCATGGTTTCTGGTTCAGTCTCACTGCGTTGCAGCTTGGGCAAGAGTCTTCTGCCCTACCCTTGGGCCTACCGAACGCTTCTGAGTAGGTATGGTTGATGGAAACTGAAAGAAACCTGTTATGTATATGTGTGTGTGTGTGTGTGTGTGTGTGTGTGTATTTGCCCCTCATTACAACCGCTCGACAACCGATGTTGGTGTGTTTGTGTTTTCTCTCCCTACCGGTTCGGCAAGGGAAACCGATGATGTAAGTACCTAGCTTTAAAAAATTGCTGGGATCGATTTATTTCATAAAATATATTCTTCAAGTCAGTGCCCCAGCATGGACACAACCTAATTACTGATACAAGTAAAAT
>NC_068984.1:142823485-142824217 GCF_001194135.2 Octopus bimaculoides | reverse complement strand
TATATATATATATATATATATATATATGTATGTATGTATATGCAAGCATATATATACATATATACATACATATATATATACATATATATGTGTGTTTATATGCATATATATATATATATATATACACACACAAACATATATATGCAGTTATGTATGTATGTATGTATGTAATGTATAATGTCATATATGTACGTACATACATATGAATGTATGACTGGTTGGATTTATGTATGTATATGTACGTTGTGTTCATGTATGTATCTATGTATGTATGCGCACGTGTCTATCCTTGTATGCGTATATGTAATCATGCATACATGCATGTGAGTATTTCATTCTGAACTCTAATATTATTATTGTTGTTTACGCCATAGCTAGCCCCGACCCCCGACCTATAATTATAACCCTCCAGATATGACCATCCTCTTAATTATTTTTCTACTCTATATAATCCAATATATCAGTCTTGTTTATTATCAAGTGATAATAAATTTTGATTAAGTTCGCGAGATTTGGCTGCTATCTCTAGCAGTTCAGATACCAAGTACAGACGCAGCGGGTATGTGTGTTTTTATGTCTAAATGCACGCCCGCACGTGTCTATGCGTGCAAATATGAATCGTGAGTTTGACTACTACACACTCACACACACACACACACATATATATATATATATCTACACACACACACACACACACACACACACACACACACACACACACACACACACACA
>NC_068984.1:142822022-142822619 GCF_001194135.2 Octopus bimaculoides | reverse complement strand
TATATATATATATATATATATTTATGCATATATCCTTATATATATATAAATATATATACATCCATATATCCATATGTGCGTGTGTCTTTGTGTGTGTATGCGTATATGCGTATATATATATGCCAGTATGTGTGGATGTACGTATATGCATATATGCATGTTTATACGTGTTATAACGTATCTGCGAGTGTTTAAGTATCTCTGTGTGTCCGTGAGAGCTAATACAACTGACAGAGTAGGCAGTAGTAGTTGTGGTAGACAGAACCGTGTTAGTTGGAGCCGTAGTGGACAGTAGTGTAGCAGTTAGGGCGTTGATGATTGTGTTGCGAGGTTGTTGGTGGTGGCGGCGGTGGCGGAGGTTGTGATGTTGATACTGTTGGTGAGGTTGATGGTTGTGAGGTTGGCGGCGGTTGGGCTCGTGGCGGTGGTGGTTGTTGTGGTATTGCTGGTCGTTGTGATGTTTGTGCTAGTCGTGGTAGTAGTGGTAGTAGTGGTAGTGATCAATGTGATCGTGGTGGTATTGGTTGTGATGGCGGTGGAAGTTGTGGTGGTGCTGGTCATCATATTAGTGGTAAGCTGTTGTTGTTGTTGTTGTTG
>NC_068984.1:142819769-142821816 GCF_001194135.2 Octopus bimaculoides | reverse complement strand
TCAATGTGATCGTGGTGGTATTGGTTGTGATGGCGGTGGAAGTTGTGGTGGTGCTGGTCATCATATTAGTGGTAAGCTGTTGTTGTTGTTGTTGTTGTTGGTGGTGGTGGTGGTGGTAGTATTGGTGCTAGCACTATTAGTGTTGGTGGTGGTATTGGTCGTTCAACGACTGGTCTTAATAGTGGAGGTCATAGTGGTGGTGGTGGTGGTCTTGATAATAATAGTAGCAGTAGTTGTAGTAGTAGAAGTGGTGGTGGTGGTGGTGTTTGATGTCGGCACAGTTTTGTGCAGTGCTGCTTGATAGGGGGTTGCCGCATTAAAGCGTGATGGCGGCATAGTTTGGAGGAGTGCTGTCGCAATAGTGTTCGACGGTGGCACAGTTAGGTCCAATGGTGCTTCATGTTATATGCAGTGGTGCTTGTTGGTGACACAGTTAGATGGAGGGGTGCCGCAGTGGTGCTTGATAGCGGTAAAGTTTGGTGCCGCTGTGGAATTTGATGGTGGCACAGTTAGGGGCAGTGGTACTTAATGGTGGCACACTTAGGTGGTGCGCTGTGACAATGGAGTTTGATGGCGGTACATTTAAGTGCGGTGGTGCTTGGAGGAAATGCTTGGTGCGGTGGTGTTTGATGGTGGCACAGTTAGGCGGTGTGCTGCTGCCGTGGTATTTGATGGTGGCACAGTTAGGTGGAGTGTGCCACAGTGGTGTTTGATGGCGGCAGTTAAATGCAGTGGTGTTTCAAGATGACAAAGTTGGGTGGAGTGCTGCCGCAGTAGTGTTTGATGGCAGAACAGTTAGGTGGAGTGCCGTCGCGGTGGTGTTTGATAGTGGGAGAAGCATAGTGGTGTCGCAGTGGTGTTTGATGGTTTAATGGTAGCACAGTTAGGTGGAGTGGTGCCACGGTGCTATCATGCTATCATACAGTGCACCGCATTGCTTCCCGTTTGCTGTGCTGACAGAATTGTGCATTGTTTGCTGCAGTTCTATGTGACAATATTGCAGTGGTGTCTTCAGGTGGTGGTAGTGGTGGTGGTTGTAATGGTAATGATAGTGGTGTAGTGGTGGTGATGGTGGTGGTTGTGGTGTTGGTAGTGGTGGGGGTGGGGGTGGTGATGAAGCTCATGATGATAAAGGCGGTGGTGATGATTGTGGTGGTGATAGTAATGCTGTGATGGCAGTGACGGTGGTGATGGTGGTGGTAGTAGTAGTGGTGGTAGCAGTAGTGGTGGTAGAAGTAGTGTTGGTAGTAGTGCAGGTGGTAGTGACGGTGGTAGTGATGCTGGTGTTGATGGTGATGATAACAGTGGTGATTGTAGTACTGGTAGTAGTTGTAGTGGTGGTTATATTGGTTAATGGTGACGGTATGAATGAGTCTGGTGGTGTGGTTGTTGTTGCTGTTGCTGTTGTTATGATGATGATGGTGGTGGTGGTGGTGATGGTGGTTGCAGTGGTGGTGGTGGTGGTGGTGTTGGTGGTTGCAGTGGTGGTGGTGGTGGTGGTGATGGTGGTGGTGTCCCTAGTAAGAGGCAATATCATGTGATCCCGGTTCCTAATAGTACAACTGATATTATAGTTTTGTCTGTAGTGTGTAATACGGTAGTCACGTGCGTCAGCTTAGGTTGTAGTATCTGATAATTTAATCAACGGTGGCGTTTGTCTGTTTTATTGTAATAATTATAGCAGTATAGGTGGTGGCTCATGTGGTCAAATGAAGTGAAGGTTATTGTTGTGGTGTAATAATTTTATCTGTGATAGTAGTGGCGGTAGTAGAGGTGAAAATACTTGTAGCTGTGGTGGTGGTGTCGGTGGTAGTGGTGGAAGTAGTTGTGATAGTGTTGGTTATAGTAAATTCAATGTTGGTGGTAGTGGTAGCGGTGGTGGTGGTGGTGGTGGTGGTGGTGGTAGTTAGCAGTGATGATGTAGAAGGGGTGGTGGTGGTGGTGGTGGTGATTGTATCGGTTGCGGTACCTGTGGTCTATTTGTGAAGAAAGCTATTGTTGTAGTGTGAAAGATACACATGCGCGAGTAACGACGATACTATAGTTG
>NC_068984.1:142816735-142818137 GCF_001194135.2 Octopus bimaculoides | reverse complement strand
TATATATAGATATATATATAATGTGATATATACAGAAACAGTGAGACAGGAAAATAGAGAGGGAGAAAGAGAGAGAAATGCAAAGGACTTTAGATATGGTAACAAGCAAGAGGGAGTGGGTAATGTGAGCAAGACTATTCGAGAGAGGATGTAATATGGTAGAGAGTGAGTGAAGAAAGAAAAAGCAGATACATAGATGTAGGAGCAGTGAGAGAAGTGCGGGGTGAAGGATGAGAGAGAGAGAGGGTGAGTGAGAGAGAGTGAGAGAGACAGAGTGAGAGAGAGAGAGTGTGAGAGAGAGGGAACACAGAGAGGGAGATATAGGGAGACAGAGAGGAGGAATGATAAAGAGGGGTGGGTATATGAAGTGAGAGAACAAGTGAGAGAGACAAAGAGAGAGAGAGAGAGAGAGAGATTATAGAAAGAGTCTTTAAGTATAACAATGAAGAGGAGAGGAAATTAGAGAGAATGAGGAATAAAAACAAGATATGTATGTATATATTCAAAGACAGATAAGTGTGTGAGTGTATGTGTGAGTGTGTGTGTGTGTGTGTGTGTGTGTGTGTGTAAGCATTGTGATTGAGATAGCTAGATAGATAGATAGATCGAGAAGGTGATAGAGAGAGGGCGAGACAGACATATAGATAGAGAGAGAGACAGAGAGAGAGAGAGAGATACGCTGAGAAAGTGAGAAAAAGGTGAGAGAGAGAGAAAGAGAGAGAACATGAATGATTCAAAAACGAAGAAGCATAGATACAGTGACATGGTGAGATGGTATCAGAGAGAGAGAGAGAGAGAGAGAGAGAGAGAGAGAGAGAGAGAGAGAGAGAGAGAGAGAGAGAGAGAGAGAGAGAGAAAGACACAGTGTAAGAAACGGAGATGGAGGAGGAGAAAGATGAACAATAGGGAAAGAGTCTAAATAATGAAATGCTAAAGAGAGAGGGAGGGAGAGAGAAAGAGAGAGAGATATAGATAGATAGAGAACGAGAGAGAGGGAGAGAGAAAGAGCGAGATATATGAGAGATATATGTACAAAAAGTTATTCAGGGAGAGAATGAGAGAGAGAGGGAGAGAGAGAGAAGGAGAAAGAGAGAGAGAGGGAGAGAGAGAGAAGGAGAAAGAGAGAGAGAGGGAGAGAGAGAGATTAATAGAGGGAGCCTAAGATGTAGAGAGAAACAAAGCAACAGGAAGAGAAGAATGTGTTGCTTGATAGAACAATGTGCTAGAGGTGTGTGTGTGTGTGTGTTTGGGAGGGGGCAATTGAGTGTGAGTACGGTTGTGTTGTATGTGTCTGTGCTTGTGTGTATGTGTGTGTGTGTGTGTGTCTAGGCGTGTGTGTATGTGTATGTCCGTATGATTATATAAATGTATGTAGAAATATGTATATAGAAATAAATATATA
>NC_068984.1:142811384-142815781 GCF_001194135.2 Octopus bimaculoides | reverse complement strand
TATATATATATATATATATATATATATATATCTTCATTTGACTAAAGGCAGTGTTCCAGCATGGCTGCCTGAAACAAGTAAAAATATATATACACACATTTTCGCCGTGATTGATCGCTTGCCACTAAACCTTTTTTTGCTATTTTCTCTCTGTTTATTTCTGTTGAAGAGCGTAGGCTCGAAACGTAAAAGACTTTCGCACTGTGTGAGCGTTAAACTAATATATATATATATATATATATATGCATGAGATAGTGTATACATGGATATAGTGATATGAAATTAATATACGTAAAATACATATCTAGAATGAAAGGCAAAATCGACCTTGGCGGAATTTGAATACAGAACGTAACGGCAGACGAAATACCGGTAAGCAGCCCGGTGTGCTATCGTTTCTGCCGACTCGCCGGCTTGTGCGTGAGCATATTATTTGCTTGTAATTCACGTGACTTTAGCCTGTCTTCTATTGCTTTTAATTTGGGTGAATAATTCACTTTTTATTTTCATTTTTCGTCTTAGTTTGGTTTAGAAAAGTACTCATTTATTTCGTAACCTATTGTCTAAGTCACAGTTTCGAATCTTGTTGAGTTGTATATATTGTATTGATTTTGCCAAAAGAAGTTTATTAATCATTCAAATGCATTGTTTTTATTGTAAATTACATAGTAAAGGTTCAATTCTTGCTAAAGTTCGATAATCTTTATTATTTCTTTTCCATATTATCTACGAGATCTGATCGAAAAGTATCGAGCTTGTTGCTATGGCAACTGAGCTAAAGTACGCAGAGCGAAGCCGCATGGCTCAGATTGATCTTGAACTCTGTCGCATTAGCAACCTAAGTTCTAACATTCTCTCTCACTTCTCTAATTTATAGCAGAGCTGGAAATAAAGTGTGTAGAGTGTGGTCGTTTCGAAAGCAAAAAAAAAAAAGAAAAAAAAAATGCACTGGAATTGTTTGAATTTGTGAAGTAAGATTAAAACATATTGAAAAGAGTTATACCAGGTGATGACTAATGGGTCTGTGGATATGACCCCCGAAACCAAAGCAAAAATCAAATCTCACTTGAAAGGGAAAATGTTCAAGATGTCGAGGAAAGCCAAGAGAATGCAATGAGGCAGCTGCTCGCTATCCCCCAAAAGGGAGTTCCAGGAATGCTTCCATGAATAGAAAGAACGGTGAATAAAGTGTGCGGCTCCGGAAGGATCTACATCGAAAAGAAAACAGGATAGATTAAATTCCGAATTAATATATGTTTTTAGTTTTCTTTTTATAATACCAATCTCGATGCTTTCTTCTCAGACCTCGTAAACACTTATAAAAGATTCAAATAAATCTATAAGAAAAACTTCAATTCTGGCAGGAACTTTCTTTAGATTCTAAACAACCTTCACTAATCTTCCGTATCCACATCAAAAGATCTTACATTTTATTGTATTCAAATACTTATAAAATATCAAAAATCTCTTCATTGTCAATTTCTAATAAACCAATTTTGCTGTTATATTTCTCATTAAAATCTATCCCCGTATATTTTTCACTTAACGAGAAGTAATATTCTCTGGTTCCAGAGAACAATATTTTTTATCTCATATATCTCACACAACTAAACAAAATGCTATTATATATAAATTTATTAATAAATTTTCGTATCAAAATTACTTTAATGATAGATAAGTAAAGATATTTTCTGAAAATCAAAATTAAAATTTCATTTGAATATTCACCTATAAAATGGCTTCATAACCAATATTATAGTTTTTTTGCATCATTTGTGCAATTTATTATATTGATTATGGTGTAATCATATAGCATTATATGGATATTGTATCTTATTATATTGTAATACATACCTTACTAAATACTTGTTATTTCATACAAGACCAAAACTCAAGAGTCTCTTCTCAGTTTCCTCCCGTTTCATTTGCCATTAGACAGATAGAGTAAGTAGAAGGCTTACAAAAAAATAAGTGCTGGGTGTGATTCATTCGACTGAAAAATTCTTGAAGGCAGTGTTCCAGCATGGCCGCGGTTAGATGACTGAAACAAGAATAGATAAGAAGAAAAAAAGATTAGCATTGATGATAATTATTACCTCCGGCTTCGCTAAGGCGGAGGTATTGTTTTCAGTCGTGTTTGTTTATTTGTTTATCCGTGGACAAGATATCTCAAGAACCGCTAGATGGATTCGGTTGAAACTTTCAAGAATGTTTGGACTCGTAACTGGCACGAATTGATTAGATTTGGGGATCGATTCGGTACTGGACACGAATTCGGGATTATTTTTCCTGTTTTTTTTTTTTTTTTACTTAATTTTTGAGAGTGGTCGGGTTTATTTTTAGTACTCTCGTTTGTGATAGCAGTCGAGTTTATTTCAGATATTCTCATTTTAAAAATCATCTCTGGCTAATCGTTGAGAGAACTTTGGTGTTGCCTTGGTGGAGGTTTGCGCTCCCTGAGTGCTCTTGTTTTTTAATGTTTCAACTGCGGCGAGCTGACAGAATCGTTAGCACGCCGGGCGAAATGCTAAGCGGTATTTAGTCCGTCTTGACGTTTTTAGTTCAAATTCCGCCGAGGTCATCTTTGCCTTTCATCCTTTCGGTGTCGGTAAATTAAGTATCAGTGAAACACTGGGGTGGATGATATCAACTATTCCCCTCCCCCGAAGTTTCAGGCCTTGTGAAAGGATTATTTTTAATGTTTCCAAGAGAGGAAGAGGACGAAGAACCTGAAAATTTTCATTGAGTAACGAAGACTCTGGTCTTTAGTTGCTTTGTGAAAGCACGTTCGGGTTTTATTAGTTCCGATCAACGAAACCGAACTCCACGCAAATCAAGCTATATAAAACGAATCTCCAGAAAACTGGAAACCATTTTGATAAGTGCCATGCGAAAGACACTCGCCCCTTCAGTCACTTCAGAACTTCTACCGTTTACACACACACACACGCACACGCACACATGTACATCCATGCATGCATACTTAAGTAACACATATCTTAAACGAATAAAAATAAAGAATACATAAAGGAGAAGACAACTCAATGGAATGATTCAGTATGTTGTAAATAGAACGTGAATATTTGTTTTTGCTAAAGAAGAATGACCTTTAATAAACGTAATAGTTTTTTAATACACAGTTTCTCTGACATGCAGTGGAGTGTGCTATCTATTGAAGCTATTGTGGTCCTGAAAGTTCATACAGTTTAAATAAAAGGATATACCCTCAACAGGTGGCCTGAGACACTAATATTTTGACAATCGTTGTGAAGCAAATTTCCTTCCGCCTCAATCATGGTGTGCGGAATAAAATTTACTGCACGATAGGAGCAAATATATTTACCAATCCTTTCGTGGAAGAAAGATTTGGTCGGAAATAGCTGACAAAAGCCTGCTCACTTTTAACTTTAATATTCACGATATTCTGCGATGCGGACACTTATTTTGTAACGGTGCCTTTAAATAGAGCATCTTGAAGCTTAGGCGACCAAACATACACACAAAAACATGAAAATATACAAACACAAATATATAAAAATATGAAGTCTGTACGACACAAAACTCCTCCCAATTTAGAATTATGTTTTCCATATAGTCGTGATTTTCCCAGGTTTTACAAATAGGGATTTGGATTTCGCCACCGATTGAAGGTTTCTAACTACTAACTGCTATTTCCCTGAAATTATCTCCCCTTCATTTCAAATTCGTTATCACTGCTAGAATATTTTTTCTTCTCCTGATTTCAATGAATTTACATTATATTACAAATTATAACATTAATCACACCAGATATCACTATATATTGTATTATACAGTTCTAAATTTAAGAGATGAGGAATTATGTACATTATTTACATTATTTACATTTGACGGATATTTGTCCTCATCTTGTTTGTTGTTAACACAACGTTTCGGCTGATATACCCTCCAGCTTTCATCAGGTGTCTTGGGGAAATTTCGAACTTGGGTTCTCATTCCTAAGGTATTTTTCGATGTTGTTGTTATTATTATTGTTATTATTATTATTATTCATGTCATTGCCTGCAATCGAACTCGGAATCTTGGGGTTAGTAGCCCGCGCTCTTAACCACTACACAAGACAAGGGCAAATTTCTGCCAAATGTAAATAATGTAAATAATGTAAATAATATATTATATTGTATCATAAAATAAATAAATGTTTCCTTCTCGAGCCATGCCAGGGTTATAAGGGCCGGTTTCCCGGTTTCAATGGCACATATAGTCCCTGCCTGGACGGGACACCGGACCGTCGCAGGATTGCAATAATCCCTCGAATATCGCGGGTGTTTCGTTCCACCTTCCAACCCCCGTGATAGATGAAATTCCACGAAGTAGAAACAGTACTGTACTGTATATATATATATATATATATATAT
>NC_068984.1:142810562-142811322 GCF_001194135.2 Octopus bimaculoides | reverse complement strand
TATATATTATTTTTATAATTTGTATATATTTATTTTATTATAAACTACGGAGGAATCGACGTAAGCTGAAATAATAAACCGCGATAAGTGAACCGCGATATGGCGAGGGATTACTGTATCGCTTTTTGCTAGCAAAGTGGACAGGAGTAACGTGGAATGAAGTGTTTTGCCCGAGAACACAACGCATCGCCCCGTCCAGGAATCGAAACCACAATCTTACGATCATGAGTCCAACGCACTAACCACTAATTCACGCGCTTCCACGTTATATCATTTCAAGATACTTATGTGTGTGTTTGTGTGTGTGTGTGTGTGTGTGATTGGAAGTATGTCTGCGTTTTATTTATAAACAGATATGGGTATGTGTGATCTATACCTCTTCCTTTTTTTTTTTTTGAATACAGTTTATGTGCCTTTCATATTGTTATTATATATTTCTGAATTAAATTCCGCCGAGGTTGACTTTGCCTTTCATCCTTTCGCTGCTGATATATTAAGTTCCGATCGATAAATCCACTCCATAAGAATCTCAGGCCTTGTGCCTATAGTAAAAAAAAACATTACATATGAATCATAGTGTACGTGTGCATAGGTGTAGGGTACATGGTTTATCTCTGTATACCCCTATATTACCTGTACATTTATGTGGTTTAGTATGACGAATATGTTATCCCTTTGGCAGTTATTATAACCGCTAACTCTGCTTAGATCACACATATATATATATATATATATATATATATATATATATATATATATA
>NC_068984.1:142806802-142809935 GCF_001194135.2 Octopus bimaculoides | reverse complement strand
TATATATATATATATATATATATATATATATATATATATATATCTGTGTGTGTGTTTGTATATGTTTGTGCGTGTGTTTGTGTATGACAACCAGTGTTGGTATGTTTACGTCCTCGTAACTTAGCGGCATGGTAGAAGAAACCGATAGAATAAGTATCAGGCTTTAAAAGAATAAATAAATGCTAGGGTCAATTCATTCGATTAAAAATTTAATTCTATGCTCCAGCATGGCTGCAGTCTAATGACTGAAACGTGTAAAGGTTGAAAGATATCCAGACATTCCAGAACCTCTGGGTGTGTGTGTGTGAGTGCGCGCGCATGTGTGTTTGTATGTCATGTGATAGCGATTTATGCAAATAGTATAAGAATGTCCACCTATGCACGTGATGTGAAGTGATGCAGCAAATTTTAAAACAGCCTCTTAGTTTCATCTCTGGATACCGAGTAAGTGGAGTGAGTAATGAAATATCGACTGTTGATCAGCTGGATCATATTGTAGCAGAAAAAAAAAATTGACATAAATCATCCGAGTTCTTAGTGACCCGTGCTGTTGCTCCCACTTCCAGCTGTGAAACACACTACGTCGTTGGATGTTATCCAAGGGCCGTACACAAAGTACTTTACATCTACGCACTCGGTGAACTACGGAACGAACTGGAGGTGGTAGTGATGGTGGGGGCACTTATTTTTTTATTATATTCTTTGTGCGAAAGAAAGGAAGTTACGTAGCAAAGAGTTTGGTGGATGGTTCTGGTCGTTTTGGCAACGAACAAATATTGGCATCGGATGATGTTTAAATCCCCGATGATCCTGGGTCGCATAAGGAGATACAAACGAGGGCAGTAACTGATGGTTATTGACATCAATAAATATAAATAGTAAAAGCAGTCATAAATGTTATAGGGCTAGTGAGGTGAATATTAGAAATTGAAAACAATGTCATTTTTACTCCCGGAGAATATTATTTTCTCAATATTTTGCTCCACTTTTGGCCATAACGAAAATAACCTAGACTTCGTACATCTCCAATCATAAAAGAAGCAATCCACTTCCGGCTAACGTATCTGAAGAGTTGTCAATATTCTTTTTCTACTTTAGGCACAACGCTCGAAATTTTTGGGGAGGGGACCAGTCGATTAGATCGACCTCAGTACGTAAATGGTACTTAATTTATCGACCCCGAAACGAGAAAAGGCAAAGCGCCCTCTGCAGAATTTGAACTCAGAACGTAAAAACAGACGAAATACCGGTAAGAATTTCGCCCGGCGTGCTAACGTTTCTGCCAATTTGCCGTCTTTGAAGAGTGGTCAATATTGACAAGTGGTAATATTCGGCACGAAACCGACGGTAACCATAACTGTCTGACCAGTTATGTGGCATAACCTTTAATATATTGCTTGGTGATATAAAAATACGATGGGGCGTCTTGGGCAAATGACTTTCTTTATGGCCTCGGATCGACCCACGCTTTGGAAGCTGTATGGACGCCATCGGATGAATTGTAACCATGGAGCAATGATGCAGCCGTATCAGACCGCGTCACACTGATTTCAATCGAGAAATTAGATCAAGGATATACAAGAGTCTTTTGAAGTATTGAGAAACAAATTTAAAAAAGACTGGTACTGCAGTCGGTAGATCAACGGAACAGTCTGCTCGTGAAAATAACGTGCAAGTGGCTGAGCACTCGACAGACATGTGTACCCTTAAGGTAGTTCTCGGGGAGATTCAGCGTGGAACAGAATGTGACAAAATGGCACTTTGAAATACAGGTACAACAGAAAAGGGAAGAAAGAGTGAGAGACAGTTGTGGTGAATGAGTACAGCAGGGTTCGCCACTGCCCCCTACCGGAGCCACGTGGAGTTCTTTAGGTGTTTTCGCTCAATAAACGCTCACAACGACCGGTCTGGGAATCGAAACCGCGACAATACGACCGCGAGTCCGCTGCCCTAACCACTGGGCCATTGCGCCTCCACGGATATACATAAATACATACAAATATACTGACTTCATTGATATGTGTGTGTGCGTGCGTGCGTGTGTGTGTGTGTGTGTGTCTGTGTCTGTGTGCGCGTGTGAATACTTAACGCATTCACTTCCAGTGTCGATATGCAGTGTGTGAGACGTCGTTGTGAAAACATCATTTAAGATGTTTTTAAAGTTGGTCAATATTTGTTCGGAAACGTAACACTACCGATGAGAGAAGTAAAAAAAAAGTAAGGTTGTTTGCACAAATAAGCAAACAAGCAATAACAAAATGGATTCCTTCAACGTTTTAAGGAATTATTTTGAGATTTATAACATAACGCGTCAAATAGGAAAATGAAAGTAGAACAGTGTAAAATTTTCTATTGAAATGGCATGTGTATTAGAAGAAATTATTAATATATATGATAAAGACGAGTGGTTAGTTACGAAGTTCGCCTCGGAACAGAAATCCTGGGACCGATACTTGCGAAGGGCTTCAGGAAATTATCTTCTAATGTAGCTTCGAGTTGAGCAAAATAGTCAGATATATAAGAGGGACAAATATATTTAGAAATAGACAACACAAACAGGCTCTCTCCCACACACATGTAGAAAATTAATTCATAAACTCAAGCATGTTAATATGCACGCATGTATATGTATTATATATATGCAAGCATATATACGTATATACATATATAGTTCTCTCTCTCTCTCTCTCTCTCTCTCTATCTGTCTATCTGTCTATCTATATACATATATGTGTGTGTGTGTGTATATATATATATATATGTATGTATATATGTGTATATATATACATATATATATATGTATATAGGTATATATATATATATATATATGCATATATATATGTATGTATATGTGTATATAATGTATGTATATATATATATATATATAAGTGTGTGTGTGTGTGTGTGTGTGTCTATATATATTTCTATATCTTTGTTTGTCCCCACAACATCGCTTGACAACCGATGGTGGTATGTTTACAACCCAGTTAGGCAAAAGACACAGATAGAAAAAATACTAGGCTTACAAATAATAAGTCCTGAGATCGATTTGTTCGACTAAACGCGGTGCTCCAGCACGGTCGCAGTCAAATAACTGCAAGAAATAAAAGAATAAAACAATATATATATATAT
>NC_068984.1:142802090-142805908 GCF_001194135.2 Octopus bimaculoides | reverse complement strand
ATATATATATGCATGTATATATCTACGTGTGAGTAAATACACACACACACACACATATATATATGTATATATACAGACGTATATGTATATATACAGACGTATATGTATATATGCATGTATATAGTATTGATAGCTATATGCATGCATATGTATATATATATGCATATGTATGTTAATAACTTAGTACATTTATTGTCATACTGAGAGATAAAAGAGGGAAAAAACGTAGTTTCAGAGAAAGTAATTCTTTTGTGCATATCGCTTTGCGAAGGAGCTCAATAAAATGAAAAGAATGAGATAGAAAACGATATCATATACAATGGTATATGAAGTCAGAAGTTGGTATGAATTTCTACTTGAATACTCAACCACAAGCGTTGGCACGTATACATGCGAACACGCGCACAAGCATACACAAGTTTCGTTATTTCATGATTAATACGTAGTTACTTCGTTTTTCTTATTCCATTACAAACCAGATCTACTTCTCTATCTCTCAGTGTGTGTGTGTGTGTGTGTGTGTGTGATAGCTAGCTAGATAGATAGATAGACACACATGTGTGTGAATGGGCATGTATATGTATATATGTATGTATGTATATATACACACACATATATATATACATGTATTATTCATGCACATATATACATATATATATATAAATATACATATATATATATACATTTGTATAAATATATATAAATGTATGTATATAGATATATACATTTATATATATGTATATATATATATATACATTTATATATACACATATATAGATATGTATATTTATATGTATATATATATATATATATATATATATATATATATATATATATATATATATATATATATATATAAACATTTATGCATGTATACACACATTTATGTATATATACATTTATATATATATATGTATATATATATATATATATATATGTGTGTGTGTGTGTGTGTGTGTGTGTGTGTGTGTGTGTGTGTTTGTATATATATAGGCAAACCAAAAACAAGAAAACACTAGAAAAGTCAACCCTTCGACATACACATACGCATGGAAAATATATAAACACCATTTTCTTTTTTATATTTTTGCTATTATCATTTCAATTTTTCTTGTTATTTTTGATTCTCTACTTTGATCTTATCGTTGCAGTACGGAAAAAGAGAGGGAGGGAGTCTCCACAGTTTGTTGACCGCTTCCAATAGAAGATCTACCCGGCTTTCTCCACCAATCGATCGCCTAGGTCAGCTGCTACATTCACGAGTCACAAATTAAGCTAGCACATTAATGGGTAACCTAATTTGCATAAATATGCTTTTGATGTTTTGTGATTAATTAGACAATAACACTTATACATAACGCAGTGTAAACCAGAAATAAATCTTTCGACATTGCAGAGACTTACTGTGGGATAATTAAAAATGCAAATAAATCCTTTCTTTAATATTGATTCCAGAAAAAAAAATGGTTGGAAAGTGATTCTCTTGGCGGTTTTGTTTACCGTTTTTCAGGGAAGATATATCCGTCTTGTAAGGTCAGCCGCTTACAAATCAGTAATATTATTGGACCGCTCGTTATTTGGGAACCATTTCTCTGTTTAAAATATTTTTATAATATCCATTCTTGTTTTCAAACTTTCAGTTTCTCCCTAATTCTTACGTTCTACGTAAAATGAAAGTTTCCGTTCATAATTCACAAGTTACCCTTGCTAGGCTGTTGGGAAAAAATTGGGAATGCGTATCACATATAATACATGGACGCCAGGGAAATATGTCCTGTTGATCGCATGTGATACGCAGGACGGGTGAAGGGTGAAAGGAGGCGAGCTGGCAGAATCGTTAGCAAGCTGGACGAAATGCTTAGCGGTACGTCGCCCGTCACCCGTCGCTACGTTCTGAGTTCAAATTCCGCCGAGGTCGACTTTACCTTTCATCCTTTCGGGAGCGGGGTCGATAAATTAAGTATCAGTTGAGTACTGGGGTGGATGTAATCGATTACCACGCTTCCCCAAATTTTAGGCCTTGTGCCTATAATAGAAAGTATGGTTGAAGTGTTAAACAATATTTATGTTATAACGCCACAACCTGACAGAATCGTTAGCACGCCGGACAAAATGCCGACTCTTCCTTTTATCTTTTCGAGGTCGATAAAATAAGTACCAGTTGACCACTCGGGTCGATATAATCGACTTACTCCTTACCTCCAAAGTGCTGCCCTTGTGTCAACGATAGGGTGTTGAAAAGTCCTTGGCTTTGGATTCAAGAAAATACAGGATGATCAGTTAACTATGATTTTATTCGATATGTTCCCCTCTCAGATTCTCACATTTATTGCAATCCCAATATTGGCCGCTCAGTATTACTGTATGACAGCTCATTCCTGCCTATGGCTATTCCACTTGCTCGTATCACGCGTACTTCTCCAGCCATCTTAGCTTCAACTCAACTGTTTCTCTCTGCTCTCATTTTACTGGTTATTTCAGTCGACAAACCACGTTCACTCTTATGCCCTAGTCGTCTCTACGTTCTGAGTTCAAATTCTTTACCTTTCATCCTTTCTGGGTCGATAAATAAAGTACCAGTTGCGTACTAGGGCCGATTTAATCGACTGATTATTTTGAAAATGAGAATATCTGAAATAAACTCGACTGCTATCACAAACGAGTATACTAAAAACGAACCCGATGGCTCTCAAAAATTAAGTAAAAAAAAAACAAAAAAAAACAAGAAAAATAATCCAGAATCCTTGTTCAGTACCGGATCGATCCCCAAATCTAATCAATTCGTGCTAGTCACGAGGCCAAACAGCCCTGAAAGTTTTATTCGAATCCATCCAGCGGTTCTTGAGATATCTAGTCCACGGACAAACAAAACAAACAGACATGATTGAAAACAATACCTCCACCTTCACTAAGGCGGAGGTAATAAAATTATACAAATTATAAAAATAATTAAAAAGAAACATACAGTACAGTACCGTTTCTACTTCGTGGGGCTTTTTGGAACATACCACCCACGATAGTCGAGGGATTACTGTAATATCCGCATGAAATGCACTTCTTATTCAAGTGTATTTTTTCCCAATATTTTAAACCTCGCGCCTATGTCGGAAACCATTTGGTATATTAACAATAATCCATTTTTTTATAGCTTTTAAATAGGTCTTTACAGTTTAAACATAATTTACTCATTGACCTAAGCATCCCTTCACATTAGGGACCTAGATGTAAGGTTGCCATATCCCAAGAGTCAGACATTCCGTGTCAATTCACCACGTAGCTTCCCCAGAGGTTTTTACAATATATCTCTATATTGTGCATCGTGATCGAAAACTTATTTTTTTTGTTTCCCAGAATTCTGTTTGATCAAGAGAACAATTTCCCGAAATCTCTTTTATTGTCGAAAGCATTGGTTCTCAACTGGATTCCACATGACCCTTTGGGGTGTGGTGGGGTGGGGTCTAAGACTTTTGTCGTTAGAACTTATGCGCAATAAATTGCTAAACACTTCAGCAACGCACAAAACATTAATATTTTTTTTACACAATTCCTAATAATATTCAATCGTACAAATATATTCTTGTATTCTTTCATTCTTTTATTTCTTTCAGTCATTTGACTGCGGCCATGCTGGAGCACCGCCTTTTCGTCGAAAAAGTCGAGCCCAGGGCTAATTCTTTGTAAGCCTAGTACTTATTCTATCGGGCTCTTTTGCCGAACCGTTAGGATACGAGGACGTAAACAAACCAGCATCAGTTGTCAAGTAATGGTGGAGGGGACACACAGACACACACACAAATATATATATATATATATATATA